>NC_090389.1:23819202-23946758 GCF_036365525.1 Heterodontus francisci
TCTCATCCATACAATTTGAAAGAAACCCACACCCGTTGGACAATTGCAACGGCTGAGACTCCTCCACTTCTGCGTTCTCAATCCCCTTACCTGCCTCACTTGCAGTGACACCCTCCTGTTCCTGAGCACTGATCAAATCAGAAGACCCTATCCTACAGGGTGTGACTGCCTTCTGGAACAGTGTCCAGGTAACTTTCCCCCTCCCTGATGCATCGCAGTGTCTGTAGCTCAGCCTCCAGTGCAACTCCTTACCCATTAGGGCATTGGTTTGCTCTAGTGGCATTCCATAGTGCTAGGCTGCACATTTCTTTTTATATTCTTCCTTGGGGTCTGGGAGTCGCTGGTCAAGTGGCATTTATTGTCCATCCCCAGTTGCCTTTGAGATTGTGGCGGCAGGTCTTCTTGAACCGCTGCAGTCCATGTGGTGAAGGTACTCCCACAGTGCTATTTGCTAGGGAATTCCAAGGATTTTGATCCACCAACAATTAAGGAATGGCGATACATGTCCAAGTCAGGATCATGTGTAATTTGGAAGTGATGGTGTTCTCGTGCACCTATTACCCTTGACCTTCTAGGGTGGTGGGGGCTGCAGGTTTGAAAAGTGCTGTTTAATAAGCCTTGGCAAGTTTTTGCAGTATATCTTGTCGATAATACTGCAGCTGCACTACATCAATGGTGGAGGGCTGGATGTTTAAGCTAGGGGATGAGGTGCTGATCAAATGGACAGTTTTGGATGGTGTTGAGCTTGTTGAATGTTCTTGGAGCTACACCAATCCAGGCCAGTGCAAAGTCACACTCCTGACTTGTGATTTGTAGGCTTTGAAAGTCAGAAGGTAAGCCACTTACTGCAGAATACCCTGCCTCTGACCTGCTCTAGTAGCCACAGCAATTATGTGGTTGGGCTTAGTTTTAGAGATACAGCCCTGAAACAGGCCCTTCAGCCCACCGAGTCTGTGCCGACCATCAACCACCCATTTATACTAATCCTATACTAATTCCATATTCCCACCACATCCCCACCTGTCCCTATATTTCCCTACCACCTACCTATACTAGGGGCAATTGCTAATGGCCAATTTACCTATCAACCTGCAAGTCTTTGGCATGTGGGAGGAAACCGGAGCACCCGGAGGAAACCCATGCAGACACAGGGAGAACTTGCAAACTCCACACAGGCAGTACCCAGAATTGAACCCGGGTCGCTGGAGCTGTGAGGCTGTGGTGCTAACCACTGCGCCACTGTGCCGCTTGTTGAATTTCTACTCATTGTTGACCCTAGGATGTTGATGGTGGGGAACTTGATGATGGTCATGCTTTAATGTTATGGGGTGATGGCTAGATGCCCTCTTGCTGGAGATGAGCATTGCTTGTAATTTGTGTGGTGCAAGTGTTACTTGCCTCTGCTCAGCCCATGCCTGAGTGTTATCCTGGTCTTGCTGCATGCAGGCACGGACAGTTTCATTATCTAAGCAATTGTGAATGGTACTGAACACTATGATGGAGGGCAAGCCATTGATGAAGCAGCTGAAAATGTTTGGGCATCGGATGCTGTCCTGAGGAACTCCTGTAACATTGTCCTGGGGCTGAGATGATTGGCCTCCAACAATAATTTTCCTTTGTGGTAGGTTTGATTACAGCCAATGGAGAGTGTTCCCCCATTGCCCATTGCCTTACTGGGGCTCCTTGGTGTCATGTTTCAGTTGAATTTTGCCTTGATGTCGAGGGTAGTCACTCTCACCTTGTCTCTGGAATTCAGCTCTTGTGTTTGGGAATGAGATCTGGAGCTAAGTGATCCTGGTGAAATCCAAACTGAGTGTTGATAGTAGCTTATTGGTGCCGCTTGATAACACTATTGACCATTCCTTCTATCACTTCTTTTGATGATTGGGAATAGGCTGGTGGAGCAGTAACTGGCCTGGTTGGATTTGTGGATTTGTCCTACTTTCAGTGGGCAATATTCCAGAATGTCAGGTGTTCTAGCTGTACTGGAACACCTTGGCTAGGGGTGTGGCTAGTTCTGCAGCATAGATCTTTAGCACTATAGTGGGTGGTTAAACTCTAGCAGTACATCTGTGCACCATTCAGGTTCCCTAAACCTGAGATCTGTCAACCTGTGCCTGAATTTTATTGAGGTAAATGGATTGTAAATCTAATGGGGATTCTGTGCATATCATTATTGGGCATACAGAAACATAATCTGTGTGTATTTCTCAATAATGTGGTTTGGAGTCTGATAAACGTAATAGTGGATTAACGGGCATTTTAAGCACAGGGATGACCAAAAATAAAAATGAAACAAAAACAGAATTCACCAATATAACTGGAGTAACAAGTCCATATACTGTTTTCAGCAAACTCTTGGAAATAAGTAAGTTACATAACAATTCTTCGTGGAGGCCACATATGCACTTAGAGCAGCAAGATGTGAGAGTCTGTGGGTTCTGAAGCGTATTTCCCGATGATAATTAAACATGTTCTTCCCAATGGTTAGGCAATTAAAGTGGTATCTATTTTTAACAGGTAGGTGGAGAAGCTGTTAATTCTCGCCATTTTGACCATCTAATTGTCTGTTATTTCATGTCAGACAGTATTTGAAAGCACAACCCTGTCTGGTGGTTGAAATGAAATCATTAGAGCTATCTCTTGGCCTTCACAGAACTTATAATTGGATCAGCTTGGAATCAAACACTACTAGGGCTTCAACCGAAACACACCAGCTGCAGCAGTTATTGTACGATCCAAGGCAGCCTACATACTTCATTGTGATGGTGCATGTGTGGGTGGGGGAGTGCAGAGGCCAGTGGCATGCTGCGATAGCTAACACTGTATTAACAGGAGTGACCATGTCGTTAAAATCACCTCCAAAAAAATATCACTCCATTCCTGCTCCATTCTCGCCTGCTGCTGCTTTAAGTGGGCTGGGACACTGCCTAATAGAGGGAGAAGCCTCTTTAATACTATGACGTCATAAGGATCCCAATGGCATGTTAACTGCTGACCGGGGACAGTATTCAACTGCAATACTGATATTGCAGATATCAACAATGGACTCCCAATCCTGGCAGACTTGGTGGAGGACTTAGCTGTGGGATTGGATTCAAATACTGAACAAACTTAGTCATATCTCCAATATTGGAGATCTGCAAAAGCTGTCCACCATTTACAAAGCACAAGTCAGGAGTGTGGTGGAATACTTCCACTTGCCTGGATGGGTGCAGCTCCATCAACACTCAAGAAGATTGACACCATCCAGGACAAAGCAGCCCGCTTGATCGGCACCCCATCCACCACCTTAAACATTCACTTCCTCCACCATTTGCAGTTGCAGCAGTGCGTCCCATCTACAAGACGTACTGCAGCAACTCGCCAAGACTTCTTCAACAGCACCTTCTAAACCCGTGATCTCTACCATCTAGAAGGACAAGGGCAGCAAGTGCATGGGAACACCACCCCTCCAAGCCACACATCATCTTGACTTGGAACTATATTGCCATCCCTTCATCGTTGCTGGGTCAAAAATGTGGAACTCCCCTCCCTAACAGCACTGTGGGTGTACCTACACCAGATGAACTGCAGTGGATCAAGAAGGCAGCTCACCACCACCTTCTCAAAGGCAAGCAGGGATGGACAATATATGCTGACCGAGTCAGCCATGCTCAAAATCACACAAATAAATAAAGAAACTTAATGGGCAGGCTGTGTGACAGATTACCGATGCGATACCACCTGTTTTGTGTTCTGATCCATTTCCAATTTCACCCCCTTGGACTCCAATTCTGGATGCTTTAGGTAAAGCGTCAGAATCCAATGTTGGCAATCGAGCACTTGTTAAATTCCCATATTGAGGGCTCAGGTAGCTGTAGGAATCTCTGGGGATCCAAACAGAACCTTGGAATAATGGAAAATTGGGCAAAGAGTAGAACTCCAAAATCAGAACAAAGAACAGTACAGCACATGAACAGGCCATTCGGCCCTCCAAGCCTGCGCCGATCTTGATGCCTGTCCAACCTAAAACCTTCTGCACTTCCGGGGTCCGTATCCCTCTATTCCAATCTTATTCATGTATTTGTCAAGATGCCTCTTAAACGTTGCTATCGTATCTGCTTCCACCACCTCCGCTGGCAGCAAGCTCCAGGCACTCACCACCCTCTGTGTAAAAAACTTGCCTCGCACATCCCCTCTAAACTTTGCCTCTCTCACCTTAAACCTATGTCCCCTAGTAACTGGCTCTTCCACCCTGGGAAAAACCTTCTGACTGTCCACTCTGTCCATGCCACTCATAACTTTGTAAACCTCTATCATGTCGCTCCCTCCACCTCCGTCGTTCCAGTGAAAACAATCCGAGTTTATCCAACCTTTCCTCATAGCTAATACCCTCCAGACCAGGCAACATCCTGGTAATCCTCTTCTGTACCCTCTCCAAAGCCTCCACAGCCTTCTGGTAGTGTGGCGACCAGAATTGTACGCAATATTCTAAGTGTGGCCTAACTAAGGTTCTGTACAGCTGCAACATGACTTGCCAATTTGTATACTCTATGCCCCGAAGGCAAGCATACCATATGCCTTCTTGACTACCTTATCCACCTGCGTTGCCACTTTCAGTGATCTGTGGACCTGTACGCCCAGATCTCTCTGCCTGTCAATACTACTAAGGGTTCTGCCATTTACTGTATACTTCCCACCTGTATTAGATCTTCCAAAATGCATTACCTCACATTTGTCCGGATTAAACTCCATCTGTCATTTCTCCGCCCAAGTCTCCAACCGATCTATATCCTGCTGTATCCTCTGACAATCCTCGTCACTATCCGCAATTCCACTAACCTTTGTGTTGTCCGCAAACTTATTAATCAGACCAGCTACATTTTCCTCCGAATCATTTATATATACTACAAACAGCAGAGGTCCCAGCACTGATCCCTGCGGAACACCACTAGTCACATCCCTCCATTCAGAAAAGCACCCTTCCACTGCTACCCTCTGTCTTCTATGACCGAGCCAGTTCTGTATCCATCTTGCCAGCTCACCTCTGATCCCATGTGACTTCACCTTTTGTACCAGTTTGCCATGAGGGACCTTGTCAAAGACTTTACTGAAGTCCATGTAGACAACATCCACTGCCCTTCCTTCATCAATCATCTTCGTCACTTCCCCAAAAAACTCAATTTAGTGAGACACGACCTCCCCTTCACAAAACCATGCTGCCTAGTAAGTTCATTTGTTTCTAAATGGGAGTAAATCCTGTCCTGAAGAATCCTCTTAATAATTTCCCTACCACTGACGTAAGGCTGTAATTTCCTGGATTATCCTTGCTACCCTTCTTAAACAAAGGAACAACATTGGCTATTCTCCAGTCCTCTGGGATCTCACCTGTAGCCAATGAGGATACAAATATTTCTGTCAAGGCCTCAGCAATTTCCTCCCTTGCCTCCCTCAATATTCTGGGGTAGATCCCATCAGGCCCTGGGGACTTATCTACCTTAATGCTTTGCAAGATGCCCAACACCTCCTCCTTTTAGATAACGACATGACCCAGAGTATCTACACTCCCTTCCCTAGACTCATCATCCACCAAGTCCTTCTCTTTGGTGAATACTGATGCAAAGTACTCATTTAGTACCTCGCCCATTTCCTCTGGCTCCACGCATAGATTCCCTCCTCTGTCCTTGAGTGGGCCAACCCTTTCCCTGGCTACCCTCTTGCTCTTTATATACATATAAAAAGCCTTGGGATTCTCCTTAATCCTGTTTGCCAATGACTTTTCATGACCCCTTTTAGCCCTCCTGACTCCTTGCTTGAGTTCCTTCCTACTTTCTTTATATTCCTCAAGGGCTTTGTCTGTTCCCAGCCTTCTAGCCCTTACGAATGCTTCCTTTTTCTTTTTGATTCGGCTCACAATATCCCTCATTATCCAAGGTTCCCGAAACTTATCCTTCATCCTCACAGGAACATGCGGTCCTGGATTCTAATCAACAGACTTTTGAAAGACTCCCACATGTCAGATGTTGATTTACCCTCAAACAGCCGTCCCCAATCTAAATTCTTCAGTTCCTGCCTAATACTGTTATAATTAGCCTTCCCCCAATTTAGCACCTTCACCCGAGGACTACTCTTATCCTTATCCACAAGTACTTACGGAATTATGGTCACTGTTCCCAAAATGCTCCCCTACTGAAAATACGACCACCTGGCCGGGCTCATTCCCCAATACCAGGTCCAGTATGGCCCCTTCCCTAGTTGGACTATCTACATATTGTTTCAAGAAGCCCTCCTGGATGCTCCTTACAAATTCTGCTCCATCCAAGCCCCTAGCACTAAGTGAGTCCCAGTCAATATAGGGGAAGTTAAAATCACCCACCACTACAACCTTGTTGCTTTTACATCTTTCCAAAATCTGTCTACATATCTGCTCCTCTATCTCCTGCTGGCTGTTGGGAGGCCTGTAGTAAACCCCCAACAATGTGACTGCACCCTTCCCATTCCTGAGCTCTACCCATATTGCCTCGCTGCATGATCCCTCCGAGGTGTCCTCCCGCAGTACAGCTGTGATATTCTCCTTAACCAGTAATGCGACTCCCCCACCCCTTTTACATCCCTCTCTATCCCGCCTGAAGCATCTAAATCCTGGAACGTTTAGCTGCCAATCCTGTCCTTCCCCCAACCAAGTCTCTGTAATAGCAACAACATCATAGTTCCAAGTACTAATCCAAGCTCCAAGTTCATCTGCCTTACCTGTTATACTTCTCGCATTGAAACAAATACACTTCGGACCACCAGTCCCGCTGTGCTCAACAACATCTCCCTGCCTGCTCTTCCTTTCAGTCTTACTGGCCTTATTCACTAGTTCCCCCTCAGTTATTTCACCTGCTGACCTACTGCTCTGGTTCTCACCCCCCTGCCACACAAGTTTAAACCGTCTCGAGTGACACTAGCAAACTTCGCAGCCTCCAGTTTAGAAGTGATCTCATTAGGAAACTGGGCTGTTATCTGTGTTCTAATCCAAGCTTTATATAGCATTGAAACTCAGTCAGCCCAAAAGGAAAACTATGATTCAGAGCCAGGTAACTAGACAAATCACATCATGGTGATGGAGTGAAGCTGTTAGGCAGAGGAGGATTTTGTGGATAGACGTTAGCTGCTGCACAAAATACACTTCCTGTTAAACAATCCAGAGAAGCACTAACAATGGCTGCATCCACTCATCCTCCAGTCTAACGGACAACGTGGAGAAAAAATAGCATTAAAAAAGGGCAAAAGCAAGACAAAAGTAAAGTTGAAAATTAGCAGCAGACAGTGTCACTTCTCTAAAGTGCACTAATCCTACTTCCGGCTGAAAGTGCAGGTCAAGCAACCTACTCCCAGATTTGGTCATCATCCGAGTACCTGGTGATCTTCCCACTTCTCCATCCTCCTCCTCTGCTGTGTAGATGTGACTGGGAAGATACCCTGCTGGGGGAATTCTACTGTGAACCAGAGTCTCATTATGTTGTGGCACAGTGATGGATCTTGCTGTGGGTTATGTGCAACTTTTTGAAGAGAGTACTTAAATATACTGATTTGATAAAGGCCGTTTGAAAGGAAACTTTGCATCTGCAGTACTTTCCTTTGGTGATCTCAAAACAATGATTTGGAACTGGGAAATCAGACCTGAACTGTATTCCAGGTGTGTCTTCTGAAGGTTCCTTAATTCATTCAGTGCTTGGACTAATTTTTGAAACCTATCAATAAAACACAGCCTCCTGATGGGACAACATGTCGGTTAAAATATGCTGAGAATATAATTATTGGCTGTCACGTGGAACTCATTAGAGGGTGAGCAAAGAGAAGTATTCACTGTGCATAATTCCAAATATCCATAAACCATTTGGAATAATCTGAATCTGAATCCATTATTATGATAAAGGAAAATTGAATAAACATTTGTAATGCAGGAAAAATCAAGGCTAGGTGGAGAGATCAAGGCAGTGGGGGTAAATTTTGACTGCTCTAGTGAAGAAATGATGCAGGTAAAATTGACAGAATGACCTTCTGTACTATAAAATTGAATGGTTCCATGTTCCTTATCAGTCAATAGACCAAGAGGTAATAGTATCTGGAATAACATATGGCTAGGATGAATAGGAGGGTATGGAGTGAGCTTTGAACAGCTCTGCATGGCCAACAACCACACCCAGTAGGGTGGTTTTGCTAGTGGTGCTGAAAATTCTCCCAGATCTCACTAGTGGTTCCAAGTGCCATATCCTGGGACTTTGCCTCCGTTGGCATGCTGAACCGAATGAGAGTAGCCAAGGATGATATGGGGAATGCAATGACGCCAATCATTCTGACATAAGGCCAAAGACAACAATGAATTTTCACTTACATCAAACCGTCAGTTATTTATCTAAATTGGCAAGAAACATGTTACATCGCTATACCCAGGTAAGAGTTTGCTAAGCCTATCAGCAGATTTTGTGTTCACACCTTAGACCCAATCAGATCGCATTCCTAATGCTTAGCATTTTAGAATTAATCTAGAGGCAAGTCTGACTTTCACTCCTTTCTCTGAAGAAAGATAGCTACATTTTTATTGATATAATGTCTTTCACAACCTCAGGTTATCCCAAAGAAGTACTTCTGATGTGTAGTCTCTGTTGTAATGTAAGAAATGTGGCAACAAGTTTACACGCAGCAAGCTCCCACAAACAGGAATGAGATAATGACCTCTGTTTTATTGATGTTGCTTGAGGGATAAATATTAGCCAGGACAGCTTCCTTCCTCTTCTTCAAATAATATCATTGGATCTTGAACATCCACCTCAGAGGGGCCTCAGTTCAACATCTCATCCAAACAATGGCATCTCTAACAGCACAGCAATCTCTCAGTACTGCACTGGAGTATCAGTCTAGATTATGTGCTTACGTCTCTGGACTGGAATTTAAACCCACAACCTTATGACTCTGGGACAACAGTGCGACCACTGAGCCACAAGTAATATTCTAACCTGAGCAGAGTTTGACCTGTTGCAATATACTGTCCGTTGGAATTAGTCCATTGTGTAATGCTGCCCATAATCCTTCATTTGTTGACAGTCTTACTATGAGAAGGATTACAGGATGGCTGGTGTTTTAAAATGTCCTACTTGCTTGGATTATTGGATAGAGGGATCATTACTTCGGACCCGGCGAGTTGCGGCCAATTGACTGCGAGCGGTGTCTCATGAATGCACTTTGTCACACACCAGTAGACGCTAATATACACCACGACACATTAATGTGGACGACCGCACTCGTTTACAGTGGTAAACACCATTTTACTGCTGTACACTTTTGCTCAATAGTGTACACTGTTGCATGCCAATACATACTGTACACTAATATGCACTTCTGAAGGACGTGGATGAGCTTTCCGGACGTCGATGGTGGGCACCGAGGAAATGGCTTATTACCTGCAACAGCTTTCCCCCCCCTCCCCCGCCCTTTACCCCCCCTTCCCCCCTCCCACCCCCCCTCCCCTTCCCTGCTCCACCCTCTCAGCTCACCCCCTCACAACCCCGTCCCAGCCCGCCCCCCCCCCCCACCTCCTTACAGCCCCCTTCCCAGCTCCCCCTCGCACCCCCCTCCCTCTACACCTCCCCCTCACATCCCCTCCTCCCACCGGCACCATCCTACACCTGTAGGATGTTCCGATGAAGGGTCACTGACCCGAAACGTTAACTCTGCTTCTCTTTCCACCGATGCTGCCAGACCTGCTGAGTGGTTCCAGCATTTCTTGTTTTTATTTCAGATTTCCAGCATCCGCAGTATTTTGCTTTCATCCTACACCTGTGTAGGGGCCCCAACAACCCCACTGCCTTGTGGGCGTCTCGGGAGAGACCAAGGCTAAGGGAGTAAACCCTAACAGAAAATCCGGAGCGGAACCCCGTAGGCGGTCATGTGTCACCTTTGGCATGTTTCCGGCAGTTCCTGCAGCCATACTGGTGCCAAACGTCGTGCCCTGCACTCATTTGGACCCCACCAGAAAGGCCGAGAGGGGGGTTTTGACGACTGGGCAACTCTCAACCTCCATAAATTTGCCCAGGCATGCGCCATGGAGAGGTCACTCCATAGTTGCCTCACAGTGACTGACACAACACGGAAGGCAGCAGTTACGGGTTATAAGTCCAGATAAATTGGCGTAGAAACTGGGCACCACGGGTTGCCTTTGTCAGTGGGAGAGATCATCGCACCTCACTGGACAGCTACCACCAGCCTCAAACCGGGCAGCCCCCGGTCAATAAGGTTCTGTCCCGCCACAGTCCACCTGCTTCAATGGGTGCTTGGAGCTCAGGGTCATTGCCCGAAAGGTGGACTGATACACCGCACCAAACAACACGAAAAAAGGAAAGAAGGTACCAGCCCTTCGCTTTGCAAGCTGGAACGTCAGAACTATGTGTCCTGGCCTGTCGGAAGACCTTACACAAATCAACGATTCTCGGAAGACCGCCATCATTAACAACGAGCTCAGTAGACTCAATGTAGACATTGCAGCACTTCAGGAGACTCGCCTCCCCGCGAGTGGCTCTCCAGCAAAGCAAGACTACACCTTCTTCTGGCAGGGCAGGGATCCTGAAGAACCAAGACAGCATGGAGTGGGCTTCGCCATCAGAAACTCCTTGCTCAGCATGATAGAGCCTCCCTCAAATGGCTCGGAACGCATACTGTCCATCCGACTGCTCACCACCTCTGGTCCAGTACACCTACTCAGCATCTATGCTCCAACACTCTGCTCCCCACCTGAAGCTAAAGACCAGTTCTACGAGCAACTCCATAACATCATTAGCAGCATCCCCAACACCGAACACCTATTCCTGCTGGGGGACTTTAATGCCAGGGTTGGGGCCGACCATGACTCATGGCCCTCCTGCCTTTGGCGCTATGGCGTTGGAAGGATGAATGAGAACGGGCAGAGACTGCTTGAGTTGTGTACCTATCATAACCTCTGCATCACACTAAACCCTGTCACCAGGTTTCATGGAGGCACCCAAGATCGCGTCGTTGGCACCAATTAGACCTCATTGTCACAAGGCGAGCCACCTTAAACAGTGAACAAATCACATGCAGCTTCCACAGTGCGGACTGCGACACCGACCACTCCCTGGTGTGCAGCAAGGTTAGACTCAGACCAAAGAAGTTGCATCATTCCAAGCAGAAGGGCCACCCGCGCATCAACATGAGCAGAATTTCTCATCCACAGCTGTTACAAAAATTTCTAAATTCACTTGTAACAGCCCTTCAAAACACTCCCACAGGGGATGCTGAGACCAAGTGGGCCCACATCAGAGATGCCATTAATGAGTCAGCTTTTACCACCTACGGCAAAAGTGCGAAGAGAAATGCAGACTGGTTTCAATCTCATAATGAAGAGCTGGAACCTGTCATAGCCACTAAGCGCATTGCACTGTTGAACTACAAGAAAGCCCCCAGCGATTTAACATCCGCAGCACTTAAAGCAGCCAGAAGCACTGCACAAAGAACAGCCAGGCGCTGCGCAAACGACTACTGGCAACACCTATGCAGTCATATTCAGCTGGCCTCAGACACCGGAAACATCAGAGGAATGTATGATGGCATGAAGAGAGCTCTTGGGCCAACCATCAAGAAGATCGCCCCCCTCAAATCTAAATCAGGGGACATAATCACTGACCAACGCAAACAAATGGACCGCTGGGTTGCGCACTACCTAGAACTGTACTCCAGGGAGAATGCTGTCACTGAGACCGCCCTCAATGCAGCCCAGCCTCTACCAGTCATGGATGAGCTGGACGTACAGCCAACCAAATCGGAACTCAGTGATGCCATTGATTCGCTAGCCATCGGAAAAGCCCCTGGGAAGGACAGCATTACCCCTGAAATAATCAAGAGTGCCAAGCCTGCTATACTCTCAGCACTACATGAACTGCTATGCCTGTGCTGGGACGAGGGAGCAGTACCCCAGGACATGCGCGATGCCAATATCATCACCCTCTATAAAAACAAAGGTGACCGCGGTGACTGCAACAACTACCGTGGAATCTCCCTGCTCAGCATAGTGGGGAAATCTTTGCGCGAGTCGCTCTGAACAGGCTCCAGAAGCTGGCCGAGTGCGTCTACCCTGAGGCACAGTGTGGCTTTCGTGCAGAGAGATCGACCGTTGACATGCTGTTCTCCCTTCGTCAGATACAGGAGAAATGCCGTGAACAACAGATGCCCCTCTACATTGCTTTCATTGATCTCACCAAAGCCTTTTACCTCGTCAGTAGACGTGGTCTTTTCAGACTACTAGAAAAGATTGGATGCCCACCAAAGCTACTAAGTATCATCACCTCATTCCATGACAATATGAAAGGCACAATTCAACATGGTGGCTCCTCATCAGAGCCCTTTCCTATCCTGAGTGGTGTGAAACAGGGCTGTGTTCTCGCACCCACACTTTTAGGGATTTTCTTCTCCCTGCTGCTTTCACATGCGTTCAAGTCCTCTGAAGAAGGAATTTTCCTCCACACAAGATCAGGGGGCAGGTTGTTCAACCTTGCCCGTCTAAGAGCGAAGTCCAAAGTACGGAAAGTCCTCATCAGGGAACTCCTCTTTGCTGACGATGCTGCTTTAACATCTCACACTGAAGAGTGCCTGCAGAGTCTCATCGACAGGTTTGCGGCTGCCTGCAATGAATTTGGCCTAACCATCAGCCTCAAGAAAACGAACATCATGGGGCAGGACGTCAGAAATGCTCCATCCATCAATATTGGCGACCACGCTCTGGAAGTGGTTCAAGAGTTCACCTACCTAGGCTCAACTATCACCAGTAACCTGTCTCTAGATGCAGAAATCAACAAGCGCATGGGTAAGGCTTCCACTGCTGGCCAAGAGAGTGTGGGAAAATGGCGCACTGACACGGAACACAAAAGTCCGAGTGTATCAGACCTGTGTCCTCAGTACCTTGCTCTACGGCAGCGAGGCCTGGACAACGTATGCCAGCCAAGAGCGACGTCTCAATTCATTCCATCTTCGGTGCCTCCGGAGAATCCTTGGCATCAGGTGGCAGGACCGTATCTCCAACACAGAAGTCCTCGAAGCGGCCAACATCCCCAGCTTGTACACCTACTGAGTCAGCGGCGCTTGAGATGGCTTGGCCATGTGAGCCACATGGAAGATGGCAGGATCCCCAAAGACACATTGTACAGCGAGCTCGCCACTGGTATCAGACCCACCGGCCATCCATGTCTCCGCTATAAAGACATCTGCAAACGCGTCATGAAATCCTGTGACATTGATCACAAGTCGTGGGAGTCAGTTGCCAGCGTTCGCCAGAGCTGGCGGGCAGCCATAAAGACAGGGCTAAAATGTGGCGAGTCGAAGAGACTTAGTAGTTGGCAGGAAAAAAGGCAGTGGCGCAAGGGGAGAGCCAACTGTGTAAGAGCCTCAGCAAACAAATTTCTCTGCAGCACCTGTGGAAGAGCCTGTCACTCTAGAATTGGCCTTTATAGCCACTCCAGGCGCTGCTTCACACACCACTGACCACCTCCAGGCGCGTATCCATTGTCTCTCGAGATAAGGAGGCCCAAAAGAAAAAGAAAGAAAGAAGAACTTTGTACCACTGCTGAACTAGATGCACTCAGCACAGAAAATAGGCACGATATGTCGCCTTAACTTTGATTAATGTAATTTGGCAAAAGGTCTAGAATTTTAAAAAAATATGACTTTCAGATATCTGAATAAATTCAATGTAGATTAGAGGCAAAGCTGATTCTGTTTCAATATTCTTCTTAATGTATACATCTTTTCTCAGCTCAACTAAAGTCTTCCAATTTGGAAGTCTTCATCAAAAACTTGGATGTGGTGTCACTGAGTATGTTCCAGGGCATTAAGGTTTTCATCCAGCACTGCTTGATTTTGTAACTGTAATGCTGTACAAGGTTATACTGATTTGGCATTGGGTGATATGATAAATGTTGAGAAGTTATCAATGTTTGCTTAATATTTTAATCAACTAACACTTAAATATCTGGAAATGGCTGCAGTTTCTATGTGGTTCAGAGAGCTGTTGCCCAAATTGTGACTATTATCATTACTTCGAATATCCATAGAGTATTCAACTTTAATGGGATATTCTAATTTACTAATCTGAAATCCTTCATTGTATTTTTAATTAGTTAGCCTTGATTTCTAATTTTCTGTTTTATGTGAAATTTAGCCCTAGGCTAAGCCAGTGTTTCTTCTAAAATGGTGTTTTCTCCTCTGTGTTCTCCCCATGTGCTTGTAGCTTGAATGAGGAGGCAGCTTCATGATCTGCTCTTGCTAAGGCTATTCTGAATATTGCAGCAGGGGATGACTCTCCCTTCGATTTGCCTCAGCTCTGCACAAATTTGACCAACCAGGTGGACCATTGAGGCCATGACTGCACACGGGTAAGGTAGACTGCAGAGTTCTGATGCCCTACAAGATGCCACCATGGGTCCTAAAGGCCCTGATGTTGCCTCTCAAACCCCCAGCTGGGAAGTGTATCTGAGCAGCCTTGGGGTGACTTCCAATGATGCCTCAAAGGTTTGCAGGCACATGGCCATGCAGCAACCCAGAAGTTCCTGTACAGGCCATGCACAAGTTGGCCCCTTTAAGTTAACAAGTGTGCGCAGCCACGCAAAAAAAATTAAAGGGCCTATGCACTTATGCTGCTCACTACAAAAAAAAATTAGAGGGTACATTGGTGACTTCCCCTCCAATTTTTCCCTTCTTTTCCTCTAGGCAACACTTGGCCTCCCAGACAGCGAAGGGGTTGAGATTGGGAGCTCAGGAACTTGCTGGAAGTCACAGTCAGGAACACAGGTTCCACTACTCCATCCACTCAACAGCGATTGAAAAACAAATGGGTTTGAGTCACGAAACTTCAACAAAGGGATTAGGTAAATTCCAATTCTGCAAGAGATTTTAGTCATAAGTAATGCCAATTAATCAGAAATAAAAACAGAAAACATGCAGCAAGACTATCAGCCGGATAGAGCATTATTTTTTCAGAACTGAAAACGGAAAATGAGAGAGTCACAATTGACCAGGGCAGAGTGTAGGGGGAGAGAAAAGGGCTGTCAGTAAAATGCGCTAAATATCAGAGCAACATTTGGAAAGAGGTAAAATGTGCTGAATATATAAAGATCATTTTAGTTAGGCCTGCTGAAAGCATCAGAAAGACAAAAGGAAATTTAAAACAACTCCAAAATAGAAGGGAGCAAAGTAAAATGTGAAAAGGAAAAACAGACCACAACAGAGGTGAGGTAGCTAATGTCTAAAGTTTATAAAGTCAATATTCAAATTAGAGGTTTGCAGAGTGATCAGGATGAAGATGAAATACAGTGACTGCACTACAAACAAAACACTTCATTGGTTACAAAGTGCTTGGGACATCCCCAGGTCATGAATATGTGCAAGTCCTTCTATCTTTTACAGTTTGCACCGAGCTTGATTAGAACAGTGCAGGAGGTCAAAGGCAGAGGCCTTGAAGTTTCATTGGCAGTGATTCCAAGGGTTGCATAGGGTTACATTTAGAATTTACAGTGCTGAAACAGATCATTCATCCCAACTGTTCTGTTATTTTGTTTGTACACCACACAAGCTTACTTCCACTCTATCCCCTGTCTCCATCCCATTCCATTAGCTTCTCCCTCATGTATGCATCATACCTCCCCTTTAAATGTGCCAATGCTATTTGCTTCAACTACTCCATGAGACTTTGTGTTGAGAAATCTGTTAGTGGCTATCTTATATTTTCTCTCCCCTGTTTTGGACTCACCCACAAATGGAAACAGTTTATCTACATAGGAACAGGAATAGGCCATTGAGCCCTCAAGCCTATGCTGCCATTCAGTTTGGTCATGGCTGATCTATACCACAACTCCATTTACCTGTATTGATCCATATCCTTTGATACCCCTCTGATGATTCTACTTTCCACATCAAGCATACACACTATCAAACTCCTTCATAATTTGAAAGATGGACATTTCCGGAGTAAAGAGCCCCAGGCTGCTCAATATTTTCCCAATAGTTGCATCCTCTCAATTCTGGTAACATTCTTGTCAATCTTATCTGCACTTTCTCCAATGCCTCCATATCCTTTTGTAGTATGGAGACCAGAATTGCATGCAGTGCTCCAAGTATGGTCTAACCAAATTTGTATAGTAATTTAACATTGTCTCCCTGCTTTTGTATTCTATTCCTGTAGAAATGAACCTTAGGAAGGTGTTTACACTCTGTAAGGGCTGGATTTTTAATGGGCCCCCCTGAGATGGAGTTGGAAGTGGGGGTGCCCATAGGATTGAGACGGGAGGCAGGGACAGAGAGCCCGTCCCCTCCCTGTCGCCAAGCAATTTTGTCGGGGGCAGGATAGGCCAATGATGACCTTCCTGCCCAGAGGACAATTGAGGCCCTTAAATGGCCTATTAATGGTCACTTGAGGCTCTCTTCGCCATGCCACTGGGTTTTAACCAGCAGTGGGAGTTGCCTCAACCATGTGAGGTGGTCGCCTAGTAATACGAGGTGCCCTCCCTGTGAGCTCAGGGGGCGTCCCTCCTCCGTGGGCAATCTGAGGCTCACAGAGGACCCCTGCCAGGAATAACTCCACCTACATAGATATCCCTCACCCTGCACTTAACGTCTACCCTCCCACCCCACCCCTCGTCAGGGCCTTCCAGACTGGCCCCAGTGACCCCACCTCACCTACCTCCAGTCCGGGTCTCTAGTGCTGGGTCTGGATCCGAGGCCTCTGCAGTACTAGCAGTGACCACCGCTCCTGGTGGCACTGCCGATACTGCTGAGCTGCCAGCCCTGTGATTGGCCAGCAGCTCTTGGAGGCGGGATCCCCAATTTAAAAGGTTGGGGATCAAGGCACCCGACCCTTAAGT
Organism: Heterodontus francisci; assembly: GCF_036365525.1. Classification (NCBI taxonomy): domain Eukaryota; kingdom Metazoa; phylum Chordata; class Chondrichthyes; order Heterodontiformes; family Heterodontidae; genus Heterodontus; species Heterodontus francisci. The sequence continues at coordinate 23,836,092 of NC_090389.1, forward strand.
GCCAGAACAACGCAAAATCGTGCCGGGGGGCTTGGAAAGACTGAGGCGGGATTCCCATCACCATTTCAGCCTGACAATGGGAGCCCTGCCAGCGCCACAAAATCCAGCCCTTTATGGACTTAGCATTTTATTAATTTATGTATCTGTATTCCCAGAACTCTTAGCTCCTATATCACATTTAGTTTCTTCCCTTCAAAGGAATAAGTGGCCTCCTTATTCCTCCTACCAGAATAAACCACCTCTCCCTTCACTGTATAGAATTTCATTTGACATTTATCTGCCCACTCTTGAAGCCTGTTTATGTCTTCCTTTACTTTGGTGCAAGCCTCCACATTATTAGCTTGTACCCACCAATTTTGTACCATCTGCAAATTTTGGCACCATACCTCCAGTTTCTGAGTCCAGATTATTCATGTTTATGGTGAACAACAGTGGACCAAGCATGAATTCCCGTGAACACCACATCTCACTTTCTGCCAGTCCGAGGAATTTCTCTTAACTCTCATCCTCTGTTTTTTGTTTTGTCCTCATCATTTAATCCATTCTGCTACCTGGCTCCTAACTCCACATCTTCTGACCATTGTTATCAGTCTCTTATGTAGCACCTTATCGCAGGTCTTCTGAAAGTCTGTATATTACCACATCCACTGGATTGCTCTTGTCTACTCTTATTTCTTCAAGCAATTTAGTTTCTGCGTTAAACACGACCTTTCTTTTAGAAGCCAAGCTGACGATATTTTATTATATTCTGTCTCTGGATATTTGTGAACTTTTAGCAATTGTTCTAGTTTCCTTCCTACCATAGGCATGAAGCTAACTGGTCTACAGTTCACTAGATTGGTTCTGTCTCCCTTTTTGCCAGCCTCTAGCACTATTCCTTTTCTGTTGAATTTTTATGCATGGATACTAGTGCCTCTGCTACATCCTCCCTATTTTTTAAAATGCATCCAAATATGTCCTCCAGCATTGATTTCACTGGAGTTTACAAGGTCATTGAGAGGGCATCTTGGTTATATGGGATATATGAATGCCAGTGCCACTTTGAGCACATCTTTGGTGCCCACCTGCCCCATACACCTGGAAATTTAGTCACCTGCGCATGAGGATTGTCCAAGCCCCTAGCTTCCCTTGCAAATCAAATTTGAAACAGCAGAGACCAAGCATAACTAGCAGAATCCCCTAGGAATTTGAGGTCCAGAAAAATTTTGATGGGAATATAAGGTTGAAGTGGTGATCAAGAGCAATATTTTCAGATTGGATGGAGAAGACCAGCAAAGCAATCACCAAATTCTCGTTTGGTTTTCCCAATATACAGGAGACTTTATCATGATCAACTAATCCAGTATACTAATCTGGCGCAGGACATTTTTTTTTATTCGTTCGTGGGATGTGGGCATCGCTGGCTAGGCCAGCATTTATTGCCCATCCCTAATTGCCCTTGAGAAGGTGGTGATGAGCTGCCTTCTTGAACCGCTGCAGTCCATGTGGGGTAGGTACACCCACAGTGCTGTTAGTAAGGGAGTTCCAGGACCCAGCGACAGTGAAGGAACAGCAATATAGTTCCAAGTCAGGATGGTGTGTAGCTTGGAGGGGAACTTGCAGGTGGTGGTTTTCCCATGCACCTGCTGCCCATGTCCTTCTAGGTGGTAGAGTTCGCAGGTTTGGAATGTGTTGTCTAAGGAGCCTTGGTGCATTGCTGCAGTGCATCTTGTAGATGGTACACGCCGCTGCCACTGTGTGTCGGTGGAGGAGGAAGTTGAAGGTGGTGGATGGGGTGCCAATCAAGCAGGCTGCTTCCACCACCTTACACCACATGTAAGTTGCTGTATGAAACAGAGAGAGTGGTTAGGCCTGGGGACAATGGTGTGGGGAGAAAGCAAATGGACAGGTGCTTGTATCTGCTCTGGTTACATAGGAAAGCACCTGAGAAGTGAGCATGGTTGAGGAACTAGAGTGTCAGAGAAGGAACAGACCTTCCACAAATCTGAGAAGGAGGAAGCTTCATTTTACAGTCAAAATTTCAATTCACTGAAGACCCAAGTGGCAACAGCATATCAAGATTCAGGGGGGATTTGTTGTAGTGCCTAGGCCCTAAGCTCTGCAATTCCCTAAAACTCTTCACCTCTCTTTCTGCCTTTAAGACCCTCCTTAAAACCTACTTCCTTGACCAAACATTTAACCACCCTCTACTAAAATCATCGACCTGAAACGTTAACTTCGTTTCTCTCTCCACTGCTGCTACCTTACCTGCTGAGTATTTCCAGCATTTTCTGTTTTTATTTCAGATTTCCAACCGCTGCAGTATTCGTTTTTGTTTTTCTCCTAATATCTCATTGGTTCTTGGCCGATTTTGCTTCCAAGAAGTGCTTTGGGACATTTTTCGATGTTAAAGGCGCTATATAAATGCAGGTTGTTGTACTGCGGCTTGTACACAACTTTTAAAGAATTTAACCAAAAAGTTTCTGTTCCATGGCTGTGAGCTTGATAGGAGCAAAGAGCTGGCGTCAGAGAACATGGGCGCCATCTGTTGGTGCTTCATGATTTATCTGTTTAAAACCAAAATGTTGTCCACTATAATCAGTGGCCTGACCATTATTAAACACGTTGGGGCACATGGCTGAAAGTTGGCAGTAGACTTATTTTAATAGTCTAATTTAATGGAGCATTTTATGGAAAGCATGATTCAAGTACAAGGAAACATGGGAAACAAAGCCATGCGACCACGACATGTGCATAAAATTGTTAATACATTTATGATGTGGCTACATAGAATGGTCAGAGCAGCTCACTCCTCATGCTGATTTGGATCACAGTTTGCACAACCTGAGCATTCGTTGGCCTCATTTGGTCATTCTAGCGTCAGTTAACAGGTCACCTAAAGTGGTTTCAAATCGGAATCATTGTGAAAGTACTAAAGGATTCAATTAAAGGATAATATCTAGCTGTGTGAAACCACCGCGCTCTCAGTCTGATGCAGTTAGGTGTAGGAAAGCCCCCAATGTAGCATTTTCTGGTGGTGCTGCACATTCATTCTGACTGTACAGTACATTCCACTTTGTGTTACCCAAATAGAGGCATGATGCAGAACTTTATTCAGCTCGTTTATTTTGACTGAGAATTAGGTCTTTCTTCATATATAATTAAATAAACAATGACTGCACTGGTATCCCCATCAGACTTACAATCCTTTGAAAACTCGGTGCTCCTCTAATTCTGGCCTCTTGCACATCCCTGACTTCCTCCATTGGTGGCCATGCCTTCAGCTGTCTAGACCCTAAGCTCTGGAATTCCCTTTGTAAATCTCTCCACCTCTCTCACCTCCTTTAAGACGCTGCTATGAGCAAGATTTTGGTCATGTCCCCTAATATGTCTTTATGTGGATTGATGTCACAGTTTGTCTGATAATGCTTCTGAGAAACATCTTGGGACATTTTTGCTACATTAAAGACGCTATATAATTACAGATTTTGGCTATTGTTGTATATCCAGAGCAAACATTTGACCAGTCAGCATGACAACACAGTAATGCCAGCAATGGGAACATAGGAACAGGACTAGGCCAGTTTGTCCCTTGAGCCTATTCCACCAGTCAATGAGATCATGACTCATCTGCGACCTAACTCCATATACCCACCTTTCGCCCATATCCAAGAGCACAAGAAATAAGAGCAGGAGTAGACCATATGGTCTATCAAACCTGCTCCGCCATTCAATACGATCATGGCTGATCTTAGTCTTCAACTCCACTTTCCCACTCACTCGCCATACCCTTTGATTCCCTGAGAGACCAAAAATCTGTCTATCCCAGCCTTAAATGTATTCAATGATGGAGCATCCACAACCCTCTGGGATAGAGAATTCCAAAGATTCACAACGATTTGAGTGAAGTAATTTTTGGAATATCCCTTAATACCTTTGGGTAAAAGGAATCTATCAAGCTCAGATTTAAAATTAACAAGTGATCCAAAATCGACTGTCATTTGCAGAAAAGAGTTCCAAACATCTCCAACTTTTTGCACTCCTAATTTCACTCCCAAAAGGCTCGGCTCTAATTTTTAGACTATACCCCCTAGTCCTAGGCTCCCCAACCAGCAGAAATAATTTCTCTTCACCTTATCAGTTCCTCTTCATATCTTGAAAACCTCGATCAAATCACCACTAATCTAAATTCTAGGGAATACAACACCAGTTTGTGTAATTTCTCCTCATAATTTATCCCTTGAAGTCCAGGTATCATTCCAGTAAATCTATTCTGCACTCCCTCCAATATCCTTCCTAAAGATTGGAGCCCAGAACTGAACACAATATCCAGGTGTGGTCAAACCAGGGCTTTTAATAGCTGTAACATGACTTCTAACCCCTTATATTCTAATCCTCCAGGAAGAATGGCCAGAATTCCAGTAGCCTTTTTGATTATTTTCTGTACCCGTTCATGGCATTTTAATGATCTATGTACATGGACCTCTAAGTCTCTTTGGACCTCCACTGCTTCTAGTTTTTCACCATTTAGAAAGTACTCTGATCTATCCTTTTTAGGTCCAAAGAGGATGATGACACAGTTGCCTCTATTGAAATCCATTTGGCACAGTTTTGTCCATTCACTTAATCCATTAATATCTCTTTGTAATTTTATGTTTCCATCTACAGTGCTTACAATATTGCTTATCTTTGTGTCACTGGCAAACTTGAATACATGATTAGATTAGATTAGAGATACAGCACTGAAACAGGCCCTTCGGCCCACCGAGTCTGTGCCGACCAGCAACCACCCATTTATACCAATCCTACACTAATCCCATATTCCTACCAAACATCCCCACCTGTCCCTATATTTCCCTACCACCTACCTATACTAGTGACAATTTATAATGGCCAATTTACCTACCAACCTGCAAGTCTTTTGGCTTGTGGGAGGAAACCGGAGCACCCGGAGAAAACCCACGCAGACACAGGGAGAACTTGCAAACTCCACACAGGCAGTGCCCAGAATCGAACCCGGGTCCCTGGAGCTGTGAGGCTGCAGTGCTAACCACTGCGCCGCTGTGTCGCCCTTTCTATCCCATCATCTAAGTCATTAATAAATACGGAGAATAGTTGAGGCCCCAGCACAGATCCCGATTTAACTGGCCTATAATTCCCTTGTTTCCCTCTGTCTTCTTTCTTAAATAGTGGAGTGACATGCACAACTTTCAAATCTAAAGGAATGGTTCCTGAATCGGGGAAACTTTGGAAGATTATAGTTAGGGCATCTGCAATGTCCTCTCTCCTACTTCCTTTAAAACCCTGGAATGAAAACCATCTGGTCCTGGAGATTTATCATACTTTCTTCTTTGGCCTCCTTATATTGAGAGACAATGGGTAAGCGCCTGGAGGTGGTCAGTGGTGTGTGGAGCAGCGCCTGGAGTGGCTATAAAGGCCAATTCTAGAGTGACAGGCTCTTCCACAGGTGCTGCAGATAAAATTGGTTGTCGGGGCAGTTACACAGTTGGCTCTCCCCTTGCGCATCTGTCTTTTTTCCTGCCAACTGCTAAGTCTCTTCGACTCGCGACACTTTAGCCCCGCCTTTATGGCTGCCCACCAGCTCTGGCGAACACTGGCAACTGACTCCCACGACTTGTGATCAATGTCACAGGACTTCATGTCGCGTCTGCAGACGTCTTTAAAGTGGAGACATGGACGGCCGGTGGGTCTGATACCAGTGGCGAGCTCGCTGTACAATGTGTCTTTGGGGATCCTGCCATCTTCCATGCGGCTCACATGGCCAAGCCATCTCAAGCGCCACTGACTCAGTAGTGTGTATAAGCTGGGAATGTTGGCCGCCTTGAGGACTTCTGTGTTGGAGATACGGTCCTGCCACCTGATGCCAAGTATTCTCCGGAGGCAGCGAAGATGGAATAAATTGAGACGTCGCTCTTGGCTGACATACGTTGTCCAGGTCTCGCTGCCATAGAGCAAGGTACTGAGGACACAGGCTTGATACACTTGGACTTTTGTGTTCCGTGTCAGTGCGCCATTTTCCCACACTCTCTTGGCCAGTCTGGACATAGCAGTGGAAGCCTTTCCCATGCGCTTGTTGATTTCTGCATCTAGAGACAGGTTACTGGTGATAGTTGAGCCTAGGTAGGTGAACTCTTGAACCACTTCCAGAGCGTGATCGCCAATATTGATGGATGGAGCATTTCTGATGTCCTGTCCCATGATGTTCGTTTTCTTGAGGTTAGTCCAAATTCATTGCAGGCAGCCACAAACCTGTCGATGAGACTCTGCAGACACTCTTCAGTGTGAGATGTTAAAGCAGCATCGTCAGCAAAGAGGAGTTCCCTGATGAGGACTTTCCGTACTTTGGACTTCGCTCTTAGACGGGCAAGGTTGAACAACCTGCCCCCTGATCTTGTGTGGAGGAAAATTCCTTCTTCAGAGGACTTGAGCGCATGTGAAAGCAGCAGGGAGAAGAAAATCCCAAAAGGTGTGGGTGCGAGAACACAGCCCTGTTTCATGCCACTTAGGATAGGAAAGGGGTCTGATGAGGTGCCACTATGTTGAATTGTGCCTTTCATATTATCATGGAATGAGGTGATGATACTTAGTAGCTTTGGTGGTCATCCGATCTTTTCTAGTAGTCTGAAGAGACCACGTCTGCTGACGAGGTCAAAGGCTTTGGTGAGATCAATGAAAGCAATGTAGAGGGACATCTGTTGTTCGCGGCATTTCTCCTGTATCTGACAAAGGGAGAACAGCATGTCAATGGTCGATCTCTCTGCTCGAAAGCCACACTGTGCCTCAGGGTAGATGCAATCGGCCAGCTTCTGGAGCCTGTTTAAAGCGACTCGAGCAAAGACTTTCCCCACTATGCTGAGCAGGGAGATTCCACGGTAGTTGTTGCAGTCACCGCGGTCACCTTTGTTTTTATAGAGGGTGATGATGTTGGCATCGCGCATGTCCTGGGGTACTGCTCCCTCGTCCCAGCACAGGCAAAGCAGTTCATGTAGTGCTGAGAGTATAGCAGGCTTGGCACTCTTGATTATTTCAGGGGTAATGCTGTCCTTCCCAGGGGCTTTTCCGCTGGCTGGAGAATCAGTGGCATCACTGAGTTCCGATTTTGTTGGCTGTGCGTCCAGCTCATCCATGACTGGTAGAGGCTGGGCTGCATTGAGGGCAGTCTCAGTGACAACATTCTCCCTGGAGTACAGTTCTAGGTAGTGCGCAACCCAGCGGTCCATTTGCTTGCGTTTGTCAGTGATTATGTCCCCTGATTTAGATTTGAGGGAGGCGATCTTCTTGATGGTTGGCCCAAGAGCTCTCTTCATGCCATCATACATTCCTCTGATGTTTCCGGTGTCTGAGGCCAGCTGAATATGACTGCATAGGTGTTGCCAGTAGTCGTTTGCGCAGCGCCTGGCTGTTCTTTGTGCAGCGCTTATGGCTGCTTTAAGTGCTACAGATGTTAACTCGCTGGGGGCTTTCTTGTAGTTCAACAGTGCAATGCGCTTAGTGGCTATGACAGGTTCCAGCTCTTCAATATGAGATTGAAACCAGTCTGCATTTCTATTCGCATGTTTGCCGTAGGTGGTCAAAGCTGACTCATAGATGGCGTCTCTGATGTGGGCCCACTTGCTCTCAGTATCCCCTGTGGGAGTGTTTTGAAGGGCTGTTACAAGTGAATTTAGAAATTTTTGTAACAGCTGTGGGTGAGAAATTCTGCTCGTGTTGATGCGCGGGTGGCCCTTCTGCTTGGAATGATGCAACTTCTTTGGTCTGAGTCTAACCTTGCTGCACACCGGGGAGTGGTCGGTGTCGCAGTCTGCACTGTGGAAGCTGCGTGTGATTTGAACACTGTTTAAGGAGGCTTGCCTTGTGACGATGAGGTCTAGCTGGTGCCAATGACACGATCTTGGGTGCCTCCATGAAACCTGGTGACAGGGTTTAGTGTGAAAGAACGAGTTGGTGGCGCCAATTTAGCTGGACTTATAACCCGTAACTGCTGCCTTCTGTGTTGTTTCAGTCGCTGTGAGGCGACTAAGGAGTGACCTCTCCATTGCGCATGCCTGGGCGGATGCATGGAGGTTGTGAGTTGCCCCAGCGTCAAAACCCCCCTCTCGGCCTTTCTGGTGGGGTTCAAAGGAGTGCAGAGCAGGACGTTTGGCACTGGTATGGCTGCAGGAACTGCCGGAAACATGCCAAAGGTGACACATGACCGCCTACGGGGTGCCACTCCGGATTTTCTGTTAGGGTTTACTCCCTTAGCCTTGGTCTCTCCCGAGATGCCCACAAGGCAGTGGGGTTGTTAGGGCCCCTACACAGGTGTAGGAGGATGCCGGTGGGAGGAGGGGTTGCGAGGGGGAGGGGTGGAGGGAAGGGGGTGCGAGGGGGAGCTGGGAAGGGGGCTGTAAGGGGGTACGGGGGGTGCAGGGGAATGGATTGCAGGGGGAAGATGGTGCGAGGGGGGGCTGGGAAGGGGTGGTGAGGGGGGAGGGGGGTGTAGGGGGGTGGTGAGCTGAGAGAGTGGAGCTGGGAAGGGGAAGGGGGGGGTGGAAGGGGACGGGGGGGAAAGGGGATGCAGGTAATAAGCCATTTCCTCAGTTCTCACCATCGACGCCTGGAAAGCTCATCCGCGTCCTTCGGGAGGTGAGTGACATCCTCGGGCGCCGGTACCAGCATTGCCGACAGTGGTCTTCTGTCGTTTTACACATTAACATATTTACCCAGTTTACTGTGGACAGTCTGTCTCATCCCATTGAAATCAGCCTTACCTAAATAATAACATAAGAAAATTGGAGCAGAAATAGGCTATGTTAGTGTCTAATAAGTTCTGTTAATGAATGTTAAATATCTAGTAGTTGAAGGTAATAGGCTGAACAAGTGTTGGGTGTTGATTCGTTAATTGTACTCAGATATGTATATATAAAGAGCCAGCCAGCACTGGCTGGGTGTTGTTAGGAGTAGAGAAGTAAGCTCTGTGGCAAGCAATAAACAGTCTCCACCAAAGCATCCTAGTCTCAGTGTCTTCTTCACAAACAGGCTTGGCAGTTTTTCTGACATTGGTAGCAGAGGATGGTTGCCTGAAAGTGAAGATTGGAGACTAAGATTTGTTTTCAGACAGGAGATTAGAATTGGAATAAATGTTTTTTGAGTAGACTTTAATTGGAGCTTTTTTTTTGAAGAAAGATGACTGAAACCAGGTGTAAGGTGTTAGGATATGATTTTCCACTGCTGTTTTGTGAAGCTGAATCTTACGATCAATGGAAAAATGAAGTTGATCTATGGACATGGGTTACGTCTTTGCCAAAAAGGAAGCAAGGAATAGCCCTTGCACCTTCACTTCCCGCCAGAAGCCAGATCAGGGGCATAGTGTTCTTGGAGCTCGAGGCTCATCATTTGGACAATGAGGAAGGTTTGGACAATCACTCAAAATTTATGGATAACATTAATGAAAGATGACTTATTGAGTACCGATGAGGTATGGTTGGACTTTGATCAAATTTAGAAAACTGGATGGTTCTTCCATAGAATATATCATGGAGTTTAACTGACTATATGCAAGGTTGCAGTGATTCTACTTGAAAATTCCTAAATCAGTACTTGTTGGATTGTGCTAGGATATCGAAAATGGGTAGGCTCTTGGTCTTGACCGGAGTGAGATTGAAAGAAAGGAATATGCTTTTTGATCAGGTGTCTGAAGGCTTAAACAAATTTCTGGGGAAACATTCCTTTCTGGGCATTTTCATGGTGCAAATGCAGGGACACTGAAGGTGGAGGTTTACAATGCTAGCAGCATTTCGAGGACGTTCAAATGTGGGGCCCAAATGTCAGTATGAGAGCAAAATCACAAACAAAACAAATGAGGTTTGAGGCCCTTTTGGCAGCTATAACAGACAGCAGGAATTGGGCATTTATAGCAGAAGAATGAACCCCAGGAATAACCAGGGGGTGGTCAACAGGTGTTTCCGATGTGACTCAAAGTATCATTATGCATGCAATTGTCCAAAAAGGAATAACAGGGTTTTTGAGATGACACATGAGTTGGAAAGTTCAGAAGGTGAGGATGACACTGATCAATCAGAAAGAATTGTACTGGTCATGAGAAGCTTCAGTCCAGTAATGAGTGTCCTAGTCGCAGATTTGTTCAATTGTGCAGTACTAGACAGTGGGTGTACGGCCACAGTATGTGGAGTGGACTGGTTAAGGCGTTACATGGATTCTTTAAGTAATGAAGACTGAAGTAAGGTCAAAGAATATGACAGTTCTACCTGTTTCAGGTTTGGGGATGACAACATGTTGAAATCACTAAAAAGAGTGGTAATTCCGTATAAAATAACAGGGATAAACCACTTTATTAGTATGGATGCAGTATCCAGTGAAATACCTTTGCTGTTAAGTAAGCCAGCTATGAAAAAAGGCTCTGATGAAAATGGATATGGAACATGATAAGGCAATTTGTTTTTGGGTAATCTGTAGCTTTGCAGTTTACACAGTTGGGACATTATTGTATTCCTTTAACCAGACCTAACATCTCTAAGCAGGATGTTAAAGAGGTATTAATGGCATCTGGAAGTAGGGATTTAAAGTAGAAAACAAAAATTATTTCAAAACTACATAGACAGTTTGCACATCCATCTTGTCATAGGTTAAAGATACTGTAAAAAGATGCAGGGGTGATAGATGGTGACTACACTAAACTTATTGAGGATATCAAATGTGATATCTGTTAAAAAAAAAAGGAGGATGTCATCGCAACCTGTAGTGAGTCTCCCATTAGCAAGGGACTTTAATGAAACTATAGCAATGGACTTGAAGGTATGGAATAAAGACAAAAACCTTTTTCTTCTACCTTTGATATACATACCGACTAGATTCAGCCTGTCAATGGTAATTTTTTTATCATTCATGGGATGTAGGCATCGCTGGCGAGGCCACTATTTATTGCCCATCCCTAATTGCCCTTGAGAAGGTGGTGGTGAGCTGCCTTCTTGAACCGTAGCAGTCCATGTGAGGTAGGTACACCCACAGTGCTGTTTGGAAGGGAGTTCCAGGATTTTGACCCAGTGACAGTGAAGGAACGGAGATTTAGTTCCGAGTCAGGATGGTGTGTGGCTTGGAGGGGAACTTGCAGGTGGTGGTGTTCCCATGCACTTGCTGCCCTTGTCCTTCTAGGTGGTAGAGTTCGCAGATTTGGAAGGTGCTGTTGAAGGAGGCTTGGTGCGTTGCTGCAGTGCATCTTGTAGATGGTACATACTGCTGCCACTGTGCGTCGGTGGTGGAGGGCGTGAATGTTTGTGGTTGGGTTGCCAATCAAGCGGGCTGCTTTGTCCTGCAGGGCTGTATAAAACATAGCAAAGTGATACAAACTGTTCACTTGTGTCTGCGAGAGTAACGAAGGAAGAGATCAAGCCAAGTGCGTTTAAAAACATACGAATTTTTGAATATTACTCTTTCGAAAGGAAGAAATCCAAAAGAAGTCAAACAAAGACTGATTTCAGTTTGTGGAATGGCTGCAATAATGGACATTAAAGATTTATTCACAGCTGTCCTTGAAGAGATCGCTGAGAAAAATCAGAATTCTCAATATATATAATAAAATTCATCATGTAGAAGAGGGAATCATTTCAGCTGAAGTCCGTGAGTGACAGTAAGCCATGCAGACCACTTTAGAGCTTTTGCAAGTTTACTTGCAGAAGGTCAATGACAGAAAGGGTACATCTGGAAATAGTGTGGTGACTCTAATTGGACAACTGATGCTGCGTAGTGCTGACAGTTCGCTTCCTGTGCGACAGATGGCCCTGGACTCAGTGTACACCATGCTGTCCATTCAGTTATCATATGAAGATGCCGATCTGGATCAGTAACAGGAACAGCTAGAGGATCTGAACATCCTGAGAGAACAATGAGACAACGATGAATTTTCAGTCCTCTTACAACAATGCCATCAGATCGCAGAGAAAATTTCCAACCATTTTCCCCACGACCAGCTGCGCAACTTGCTGCTCATAGTCTTCAAGGACTGTCTGACCAACACCCCAGCTGTTCCTTTGCAGCCACTGTGCTTGTAAAAATCATTAGTAAAAGGCGAGGCAGTGAACTGCAGGAACAGTTCCCTGAAGTACTTGACATGCTGAGGGTTGAATTGGAGTCCGCTCCCTTTGAAGCTGTAAAACTTTTGGTTCTACGTAACATCGCCATTTTGGCCTGGCACAATACAGCAGCAGTTGTATCCCATCTCCTCGCTTACCCCAGCCAATTGGAGAAATTTGTCACATCAGTGTGGAGATCAGTGGCCGAAGACACAAAATGTGCAGTCAGGACTATCGAGGAGCTGGCATATACACTTGGGAGAAGAACCTGCCCCATCAGTGGGAATAGAAAACCGTATTCGGCCGCTTTATTGCTGGCTGCCATCTACGGGCTGCGTGAAATTATCACAAAGCCTGAGTTGGTGAAGTTGGTGAATACGTTATTCCCACTCATCATCAGTACCCTACTTCTTACCCTAACCAGCTGCATAAATATTTCTCTGCACGTTGGTCCAGATACTGAATCGCAGCAGAGAGATTTCGCAGCCCAATTCTGAACATCGTTGTCAAGCAGGGGTTTGTGTACGAAGTGTGTACTGACACTAAAGGTCCTTCTATGCCAAGCAACGAATGGGGACATTGATGAAAAATTGAATAAAAATGGAGGATGGTGCCAAATGCTGAATGGTGCCAAAACTTTGACAAGGGGGTTGTTCAGCTGGCCAGAGCAATGACAAAACATGCTGGCTACAGTCTGCCTTGTATCGTGAACCAACTGGCTTCTCATCATTAGGCTCCAAGACTGTCAGGCAGTTACAGTAATCATCATCTTTGGAGAACTGCTGAAAGCTCCACTGGTTTCAGGGCCACAGCTCACAGACACTGTGGTAAACGGTTTGATAAGGTCTCTATGTCTCTCCAGTTACCCAGTTGCTGTGTGTCAGGGCCCTGAAAAATATTAACTTCGGAGCTAAAAGGCAGTCTTGGAGCATGATGGACACATTGATTAGCCTGTTGGGGAATGAGCAGAAGTCGGAGTTGCTGACGCATGCGGTGCTGTCCTGTCTGATTAAGAACATCATAGAGTCAATGGCAAACACCATCCAGCCCTTTGTGGATCCAATGCATCACAGAATCCAGCCACTCTTCGGGGCAGAGTCTGAGAGGGTGGAAGCATTTACCGTGTTGGGGAAATTGACCAAGTGCGGAATTGGAGGGTCCACGTCTTTCTTCTCCTGGCAGGTCCATTCCAGCCTGGTGTACTTGTTGTTGCACTTGGATGGAAAGAGTGAGGAGATCACCCATCTTGCTGTTCAACACTGTGGATGATCTTCCCACTTATTGGATCTGTGAAGGGATCCTCTTTAACTGAAAGATATCTAGAGGAGGCCAATGGGAGGTACATGGACTTCCTCTGACGCATCTCTCGTCAGTTGGCTCAAGATTTCCCCAATAGCGTGAATGACTACGCCACGGATTGTGAATCATTTTTCACCGATGACCAGGAGCAGCTCCGGAATCGCACAAAGGCTTTTTCAACGTTCCTCCTGAGGCAGCCAGCGTGTTCCCGACTCAGCCGGTGGGCCACCTGGTAGAAGAACTGCACAATCAACTGCTGCTGTCGAGTACCAGAATAAAGCCGAAAGAGAACCAGGCCCTGATCCTCCACCACCACCACCTCTTATCATCAAACCGATCCTCTTTTCATGATGTGTACATTTGTAAATTATTGTAAATATGTTCTATTGTACTGTAAATAAATTAATATCTTGTTGGAATAAATATTCTGTTGTGCTATTGTAACTATTGGTGGATCTTCAAACATCTGACAAGTCCCTGGGACCTGATGGCGTACATCCCAGCATTCTAAAAGAGGTAGCTGCAGAGATAGTGGATGCGCTGGCTATGATTTTCCAGAATTCCTTAGATTCAGGATGATACAAAGCTCTGTGGAAAGGTAAGTTGCGGGGAGGGTGTAGAGAGGCTGCCTAGAGATATAGACTGGTTAAGTGAGTGAGCAACAAGATGGCAAATGGAGTATAATGTAGGGAAGTGTGAAGTTGTTCACTTTGGTCACAAAAATAGAAAAGCAGAATATTTTATAAAAGGTGTGAAACTGTTAAGTGTTGATGTTTGGAGAGACTTGGGGGTACTCGTACAAGGAACACAAAGTTAACATGCAGGTGCAGCAGGCTATTAGGAAGGCAAATGGCATATTGGCCTTTATTGCAAGGGGATTGGAGTACAGGAATGAAGAAGTCTTACTAAAATTGTACAGGGCTTTGGTGAGACTGCACCTGAAATACTGTGTGCAGTTTTGGCCTCAACATTTAAGAAAGGATATACTTGCAGCGAAGATTTACTAAATTGGTCCCTGGGATGAGGGGGTTGTCCTATGATGAGAGGCTGAGTAAATTGGCCCTATATTCTCTGGAATTTAGAAGAATGAGAGGTGATCTAATTGAGACATACAAGATTCTGAAAGGGCTTGATAGGATAGAAGCTGAGAGATTGTTCCCAATAGTCAGGGAATCTAGAACACGGGGACACAGTCTCAGGATAAGGGGTCAATCATTCAGGAGTGAGATGAGGAGAAATTATTTCACTCAAAGGGTTGTGAATCTTTGGAATTCTCTACCCCAGAGGGTTGTGGATGCTCCATCATTGAATACATTTAAGGCTGGAATAGATAGATTTTGGTCTCACAGGGAGGGAATCAAGGGATATGGGAAGCGGGCAGGAAAGTGGAATTGAAGCCTAAGATCAGCCATGATCATATTGAATGGTGGAGCAGGCTCAATGGGCCATATGGTCTACTTCTGCTCCTATTTATTTTGGTCTTGTGTGTTCCTGCAGTCTACAGCTATCCTCCTCACTATCAACCACACAGCCAATATTTGTGTCGTCTGCAAACTTCTTGAGCGTACCTCCTACATTTACATCCAAATTGTTAATATATACCACAAAAAGCAAAGGATCTAATGCTGAGCCCTGCAGAATGCTACTGGAAACCGTCTTCCAATCACACAAACACACGTCAACAATTACCCTTTGTTTCCTGCCAGTGAGCCAATTTTGTATTCAGCTTGGTACGTTTTTCTGGATCCCATGGGCTTTTTTTTTTAGTCAGTCTGCCAAGTGGGACCTTGTCAAAAGTTTTCTAAAATCCATGTATACCACATCAATTGCACTACCCTCATCAATCCTCCTTGTTACTTCTTCGAAAAATTCAATCTCACTGACAGTTTATCCTGTCTCTCAGAATTGATTTCAATAATTTGCCCGCTACCAAGGTTAGACTGGCCTGTAATTATTCGGTCAATCCCTCGCTCCCTTTTTAAACAAAGGTACGATGTTAGCAGTCCTCCAATCCTCTAGCACCACACTAGTGAGGACTGGAAAATGATAGTCAGAGCATCTGCTATTTCCTCCCTCACTTCTTTTAAAAGCCTGGGGTACATTTCATCCAGCCCTGGTGATTTATCCACTTTCAAGGATGCTAATCCCATTAATACTTCCTCTCTCCCTATGTTTATCACATCCAATACTTCACACTCCTCCTCCTTAACTACAATATCTGCATCGTCTCCCTCTTTTGTGGGAAACGGGTGGGAAAGTGGAGGCAAAAAGCAGCCATGATGGTGGAGCAGACTCAAAGGGCCATATGGTCCATTCCTACTTGCCTTTCTCACTCCCCCCCACAACTTTACTTGCTTAAAACCTGTTATATCTCCAACATCTTCCAGTTTTGAGAGTCAACAACCTGAAATGTTAACTCTGTTTCTTTCGACAAAGATGCTGTATGACTTGCTGAGTATTTCCAGCATGTTTTGTTTTTAATACAGAATGCAGGTGGCCCCTTATCTTCAACTACCAAAAGATATATCATAAGCAGTGAAGTACAAATGGGAAGGATGGGGTGGAATGCAGGAGAGATTAAATGACAAAAGAGATGACAGAAGAGATGGTGGTGCAAGTTAAAAGGGGGTGGCAATGGGACAAGTAAAGGGATACAAGATGGGTCTCGAAGAGATGTTGACAAAACAATTCCACACATAAAAGCCCTCAGGGTCCTCCCACTGCTGCCTGTTGTAGTATAAGGGTTTGAAACGGACATGAGTAACATCTCCCACTGTGATGATTTCAGAGATCACATGAGAGAGACTTGAGAAGCAGCATCAAAGGAGTCAGTCATACTCTGTAAAGCTGTATATAGTTCTTTAGTATGTAATAAACTAGTTATTTTTAAAACTTACTGAAGACTCAGTAATGTCTCCTAGTTAGACTAACCAAACATATAACATCGATATGTCAGTCTGAGCAGTCTCGATCTAGTTTCCAGTGGCCCACAGCATAAACGTACTGCAATTCAGCATTTAAATGGTAGCCTCACTCGGAGAAGTCACAATTGATTTCCAGCTCCCAGTGGTGTGAGAAATTGAAAACTGCAGAATGACAGAGAAGAGCGTGTTCTTTGGAGATTGGAGCCGAACCTCGTTGGGGTAATGTTGAGTGAGTTTTAATCTACAGATAATCATGTGCTACATGACCTGGGAGTGTTCAATGCTAACATAGCTTTCCATTAAAGGAACATAAGGAGGCGGTAGTGGTATCATCACTGGACTAGTAACCCAGAGACCCAGGGTACATGGGTTCGAATCCCACCACAGCAGAAGGTGGAATTTGAATTCAATTAATAAATTAAAAGCTAGTCTAATGATGGCCATAAAACCATTGTCGATTGTTGTAAAAACCCATCTGGTTCACTAATGTCCTTTAGGGAAGGAAATCTGATGTCCTTATCTGGTCTGGCCGACATGTGACTCCAGATCCACAGCAATGTGGTTGACTCATACATGCCCTCTGAAATGGCCTAGCAAGCCACTCAGTGGTATCTAACCACTACGAAGTCAATAAAACAGAATGAAACCGGACAGACCACCCGGCATTGACTGAGGCACTGGTAGTGACAATGGCAAACCCAGCCCTGTCAATCCTGCAAAGTCCTCCTTACTAACATCTGGGGGCTTGTACCAAAGTTGGGAGAGCTGTCCCACAGACTAGTCAAGCAACAGCCTGACATAATCATACTCATGGAATCGTAGCTAACAGGCAATGTCCCAGACACTGCCATCACTATCCCCGGGTATGTCCTGTCCCACTGGCAGGACAGACCCAGCAGAGGTGGTGGCACAGTGGTATACAGTCGGGAGGGAAATGCCGTGGGAGTCCTTGTGGAGATGAAGTCCCACCTTCACACTGAGGATACCCTGCGTTGTGTTGTGTGGCAGTACCACCGTGCTAAATGGGATAGATTTCAAACAGATCTAGCAATGCAAAACTGGGCATCCATGAGGCACTGTGGGCCATCAGCAGCAGCAGAATTGTACTCAACCACATTCTGTAACCTCATGGCTCGGCATATCCCCCATTCTACTGTTACCATCAAGCCAGGGGGACCAACCTTGGTTCAATGAAGAGTGCAGGAGGGCATGCCAGGAGCAGCACTAGGCATACCTCAAAATGAGGTGTCAACCTGGTGAAGCTGCAACACAGGACTATTGCGTACCAAACTGCATAAGCAGCATGCGATAGACAGAGCTAAGCGATCCCATAACCAACAGATCAGATCTAAGCTCTACAGTCCTGCCACATCCAGCCGCGAATGGTGGTGGATAATTAAACAACTAACTGGAGGAGGTGGCTTCACAAATATCCCCATCCTCAATGATGGGGGAGCCCAGCACATCAGTGCGAAAGATAAGGCAGAAGCATTTTCAACAATCTTCAGCCAGAAGTGCCAAGTTGATGATCCATCTTGGCCTCCTCCCGAAGTCCCCAGCATCACAGATACCAGACTTCAGCCAATTTGATTCACTCCACATGATATCAAGAAATGACTGAAGGCACTGGCTACTACAAAGGCGATGGGCCCTGACAATATTCCGGCAACAGTACTGATTACCTATGCTCCAGAACTTACGGCACCCCTAGCCAAGCTGTTCCAGTACAGCTACAACACTGGCATCTACCAGCAATGGGGAAAATTGCCCAGGTATGTCCTGTGCACAAAAGTCTAACCTGGCCAATTACCGCCCCATCAGTCTACTCTCAATCATCAGTAAAGTGATGGAAGGTATCATCGACAGGGCTATCAAGCGGCACTTGCTTAGCAATAACCTGCTCAGTGACACTCAGCTTGGGTTACGCCTGGGCCACTCAGCTCCTGACCTCATTACAGCCGTGGTTCAAACATGGACAAAAGAACTGAGCTCAAGAGGTGAGGTGAGAGTGACTGCCCTTGACGTCAAGGCAGCATTTGACTGAGTATGGCATCATTGAGCCCTAGCAAAACTGAAGTCAATGGGAATCAGGGTGAAAACTCTCCCCTGGCTGGAGTCAGACCTAGCACAAAGGAAGATGGTTGTAGTTGTTGCCGATCAATCATCTCAGCTCCAGGATATCACTGCAGGAGTTCCTCAAGGTAGTGTCCTAGGCCCAACCATCTTCAGCTGCTTCATCAATTACCTTCCTTCAATCATAAGGTCAGAAGTGGGTATGTTCACTGATGATTGCACAACATTCAGCACCATTCGTGACTCCTCAGATACTGAAGCAGTTCATGTAGAAATGCAGCAAGACCTGGACAATATCCTGGCTTGGGCTGATAAGTGGCAAGTAACATTCACGCCACACAAGTGCCAGGCAATGACCAGCTCCAACAAGAGAGAATCTAACCATCTCCCCTTGACATTCAATGGCATTACGATCACTGAACCCCCCACTATCAACATCCCAGAGGTTACCATTGACCAGAAATTGAACTGGAGTAGCCATATAAATACCGTGGCTACAAGAGCAGGTCAGAAGCTGGGAATCCTGCAGGAAGTAACTCACCTCCTGACTCCCCAAAGCCTGTCCACCATCTACAAGGGACAAGTCAGGAGTGTGATGGAATACTCTCCACTTGCCTGGATGGGTGCAGCTCCAACAACACTCAAGAAGCTCAACACCATCCAGGACAAAGCAGCCCACTTGATTGCCAACCCATCCACAAATATTCACTCCCTCCACCACCGACGCACAGTGGCAGCAGTGTATACTCCCTACAAGATGCACTGCAGCAACGCACCAAGGCTCCTTCGACAGCACCTTCCAAACGTGCGACTTCTACCAACTAGAAGGACAAGGGCATGGGAACACTACCACTTGCATGTTCCCCTCCAAGTCACACACCATCCTGACTTGGAACTATATTGCCGTTCCTTCACTGTTGTTCGGTCAAAATCATGGAACTCTGTTCCTAACAGCACAGTGGGTCCCTACCTCACATGGACTGCAGCAGTTCAAGAAGGCAGCTCACCACCACCTTCTCAAGGGCAATTAGGGATGGGCATTAGGCTGACATAGCCAGCGATGCCCACATCCCATGAATGAATTTTTAAAAAAGAGCAGGCGTTCAGCCCATTGAGCCTGCTCTGCCATTCAATATGATCATAGCTGATCATCCATTTCAATGCTTTTTTCCCACACAATCCTCATATCCCCTTATGTCATTTGTATTTAGAAATCTGTCAATCTCTGCTTTAAAATTACTCAATGACTGAGCTTCCACAGCCCTCTGGGGTAGAGAATTCCAAAGATACACAACCCTCTGAGTAAAGAAATTTCTCTTCATCTCTGTGCTAATTGGCTTCCCCCTTATTTTGAAATTGTGTCCCCTGGTTCTAGACTCCCCAACCAGGGGAAATATCTTACCTGCATCTACCCTGTCTATCCCTTTAACTATTTTGTAGGTTTCAATGAGATCACCTCTCATTCTTGGAAACTCTAGAGAATACAGGCCCAGTTTCCCCAATCTTTCTTCATAGGAAATTCCCGTCATCCCGGGAACAAGTCTGGTGAACCTCCATTGCACTGCCTCTATGACAATAATATCCTTCCTAAGGTAAGGGGACCAAAACAGCATGCAGTACTCCAGGTTCTATACAATTGAAGCAAGACTTCATTACTCCTGTACTCAAATCCTCTTGCGATAAAGGCTAACATACTATTAGCCTTCTTAATCGCTTGCTGCACCTGCATGTTAGCTTTCACTGACTTATTGACGAGGACTCCTAGGTCCCTTTGTACATCTACACTTTCTAATCTCTTCCCATTTAAGAAATACTCTGCACATCTACTCTCCTACCAAAGTGGATAACCACACATTTTTCCACATTATATTCCATCTGCCACATTCTTGTGTACTCACCAAGTCTGTCCAAATCCCCTTGAAGCCACTTTGCATCTTCCTCACAACACACATTCCCACCCAGTTTTGTGTCATCCACGAACTTGGAAATACTACATTTGGCCCCACATCCAAATCATTGATATATATTGTGAACAGCTGGGGCCGAAGCACTGTTCCCTGCGGTACCCCACTAGTCACTGCCTGCCAAAGCGAGAATGATCCGTTTATTACTTCTCTCTGTTTTCTGCCTGTTAACCAATCCTTAATCCATGCCAATATATTACCTCCTATCCCATGTGCTTTAATTTTGCTAACCAACCTCCTGTGGGGGACTTTATCAAAGGCCTTTTGAAAATCCAACTATACCACGTCCACCAACTCTCCTTTATCAATTCTGTTCGTAACATCCTCAAAAAACTCCAAAATGTTTGTCAAACATGATTTCCCATTCATAAATCCATGTTGACTATGGATCAGGTCATTATTATTCAAGTGTTCTTTAGAATAGATTCTAGCATTTTTCCAACGACTGATGTAAAGCTAACAGGTCTGTAATTCCCTGTTTTCTCTCTCCCTCCCTTCTTAAATAGTGGAGTGACATTTGCTATCTTCCAATCTGCAGGAACCACTATAGAATTTTGGAAGATGATCACCAATGCATCCACTATCTCCACAGTTACCTCTTTCAACAATCTGGGATGTAGAATATCAAGTCCTGGGGACTTATCAACCTTTAGCTTCATTAATTCATGATGCCACGGACTTTGCTCTGGCTGCACTCTTCCAAGGAACCATTGCTCTCACCAGTATCCAAAATGGAAAACAGCTTAGCAAGCAAGATAGACTCAGGGAATTCCTGCATTGCCTGCGTGGTTCTCTTTGACTGCCTGGCGGTCACCCATTTCCTCTCTGCCTGCATGCTCTTAACCTGCGGTGTGACCACCTCCCTAAATGTGTTATCCACATAGTCCTCTGCCTTGCAGATGACAATAGTGACTCCAGCTGCCGTTCGAGTTCCAAAACCCGGAGTTCAAGCTTCTGCAGCTGGTGGCACTTACTGCAGATGAGCTTGTCTAGGACACGTGGTGCGTCCATGACTTCCCACATACTGCAGGACGTATGTTCCATTTGGCCAAGCTGACCTGCCACAACGTAACTTTATAAACTTTTTATTACAATGAGAAGTAAAATAACTTACCAGTTACTCACCAATCAACTTCTTCCCCTGTAGCAAAGAAAGAGGCAGCTACTGGAGGCTGAGGAAAGGTAGAAGTAAGAAAGAAAGAAAGGAGCCCCTCCTTCATGCACCAAACTCCCTTCTTCACACTGTGCCCTCCAGCAACACTCAGGGCAGACAAGCAGCACTGAGAGTCCCTTGAATTTATACTCTGAAAACAATGCTGTGTCAGCTCTGCCAGAGCTCTGCTAAAGCTCAGAATCCAGTTTAAGCTAGCTACCTAATTAACTTGCTTCAGCTACTCTCAGAGTTAGTCTATCCCTGTGTAAAATTGCAAGAAACCTCAGTTACCTCTTAACTAAAATAGGAATTCCAATTAATTGTTTGATGTAAACAAAACAAAAACTAGTCTTGAGAAATTAACCCTTAAAATTCACTTACTTACCAAACAGTACAGCGAAGTTTTACTAGACTAATACCTGGAATGGGCGGGCTGTCTTACGAGGAAATATTGGACAGGCAAGGCTTGTAGCCGCTGGAATTTAGAATAGTTAAGAGGCGACTTAATTGAAACATATAGGCCGGAATTTTACGGCACCCCAGCGAGCTGGATGGTGGCGTGGGGGTGGTGTAAAATTGAGTGGGAGACTCTGGGAGGCCTTTCCGACCCGGTCCTGCCTCCGGCCAACTTTACGGAGGGCGGGGGGTGGCGGGTGTGGGTGGGGGGGTTGGCGGTGGCGAGAATAGGTCCACCCGCCCAGGCCACTTAACAGCCACTTAAGGGCCTTCGTTCACTTCCATGGGTATTTTACCCATGCCAAGCGGGCGTGCAGGGGACATGAAAGGCCGCTGCCCTGACAATCGGCACAGGATGCCCAATTGACGGGCTGCCCTCGCCTCCCAAGCCAACTCCGGGACGCAAGATGCCCTCCCTTCCACCTAACGACCACCCTTGCCTCGCCGGGCTGCGACCGATGTGCCCGGTGAGGCAAACCTTACTCACCTCGCTCCTGGCTCCATGTCCTCGGCTGGGCTGCAGTCCCAGCAGCGGCCACTGCTCCCAGTGGCGCTGTTGGGACTAAGAGCTGCCGGCCCGATGATTGGCCGGCAGCTCAATGAGGAAGGACGTCCTCCCTCAAGCGGGTGGCAGTCCCGCCTCTGAACAGTTAAAGCCCAGGGACCCGTAAAATGCGGGTCGGATCCCCAGGCTAGGCGGAAGCGAGTTCATCACCGACTTTTAGGTTGGTGACGAACGCCCGTCCGCCGAAGGTAAAATTCCGGCCATAAGATCCTGATGGGTCTTGTCAGGGTGGATATGGAAAGGATGTTTCCCCTTGTGGGAGAATCTAGAACTAGGGGCCATTGTTTAAAAAAAAGGGATTTTAAGACAGAGATGAGGAGAAATTTTTTCTCTCAGAGGGTCATGAGTCTTTGGAATTCTCTTCCCCAAAAGGCAGTGGAAGCAGAGTTTTCGAGTATCTTTATGGCAGAGGTCGATAGATTCTTGATAAGCAAGGAGGTGGAAGGTTATCGGGGGTAGGTGGAAATGTGGAGTAATCAGTCCAGATATGAACTTGTTGAATGGCGGAGTAGGCTGAAGGGTCGAGTGGCCTCTCCTGCTCCTAATTCATATGTTCGTATGTATGTAACTCCCTTCTTCACACTCTGTGCCCTCCAGCAGCACTCAGTGCAGATCACTTCTATCCAGTTTTAACATTCATAACTTTAATGAGTAGAAAGCTTTGCAGAAAATGAAATTGAAGAAAATGTAGTAAAACAGCAGCACCATGCAATAAATAGAAAGAATAGCATTAAACACCCCTCTTCCTCCAATATGTCGACTGTGCTGCTGAAGGAAGAAGCTCATGTATACTAACCTAGAAAACTCGCTAAAACTGACTTAAAACTTCAAAAGCAAAAGTTGACTGCTCTGAATACAGACTTGTGAACATGTGAAGACAAGGAGTTAGACTGAGAATACAGTAAGACATGTGCTCAGCATAACTTAGACTGCAGGTTTAATTAACATTGTATCACTTTCACTGCAGCGCACAAAAGCACAGTTAGCAGCAGTAATGGTGTAGAAATTACTCATTAGGAATCCGGGTACTAAGACATGAGGGTAATTTTATATGAGACCTGTCCCCTCCAGAGCATTTTGATTTTTGGAGATTAATATAATTCTGGGTGTGAATTTTGTTTTTGTTTAATTCAGTAAAGCACAGCCCACACCCTATTTATGTTCAAACTTCAACAATTCAAAAAGTACAGGAGTTATAAAATGAAGGTAGTTAATGTATGAACACCAGGGTACAACGCTCATTTCAAAAACAAAGCTCGAGCCAATATTGAAGAAAATAAATCTTTACAAAAGCTTAATTTAAAGAAAATAAAGCTAGTCGCCTTGTTTTAGCAGCTCACATGCTATAAGTAGTTTCTTTGGAGATGAACGCTAAATAAGCACATCATGAATGGAACTCTCAAGGTCATTTTAAATTTTCTGCCTCATGTTTGTGTGTAATTAAATCTGGGGAAGAAGTGAGTTCTCATTGATTCCTGTCCTCTAATATTTGGTTTGGACAGATTTCAGTCTCATCTTCCTCTGGTTGGTTGACTCTGACAGTCTCCACTATATACTTTTAAAAATCATTTAAGATTCTCTGCCTCTCCACCTCCCTCTCAACTTGTTAAAACGTCACCCCACTCTATGTCTCCGTCTTTGGGACAGCAACTATTTTTGTTTTATTACACCTCTGTGAAGGACCTGTGGAGGTTTTTCTACAGTAAAGGCTCAATATCAAGTGTGTCCAAACTTTTCGTATGGGGTGGTTGGGGTGGGGGGGGGGGGGGGGGGTGCGGGCGGACGGCGGGTGCGGGTTGCGCAGGGTGGCATATATTCCAATTTTTGTCTTACATAGGGGGCCAGTGAGCAAATTTCGGAAAGATAAAAATATTAAAAATTTATCTTACTATTAATCAAAGCAACAGATGTGCATTTTTGTGAAGAAGCTTTAAATGAGAAGACTAATTTATTGACTTCCTTCCTTTCTCAACTGTATCTATCTCTCTCCCCTCTCTGTGTGCCTCTCCCCTCCTTTGTGTGCCTCTCTCCTCCCCTCTGTGTGCCTCTCCCCCCTCTCTGTGTGTTTCCCTCCCCTTTTCTCTGTGCCTCTCTCCCCACCCCCACCCCACCCCCACCCCACCATGTGCCTCTCCACCTTCTCTGTTTGCCTCTCCACTCTCTGTGTGTTTTCTGTTTTTATATAAGCTGTTTATGCATATTGATGATTAACCTCAGTGATATCAATCATTCCCTTCCCTGCTGCTATGATTCTCCTCAAGTCAGAACAGAATACTTCACCATATCTGCTTTCTTCTTACACTCACACCCTTAAATCTTGATACTGCCTTCACAAATCCTTCTCCATCTTGCTGTTATCAAGCAGACTATGCTAAGATGTCTTGTGCATCTTCACAACCATTATACTGGGCAGAGATTAGTCCACAAACACAACAAGAGGTAGAGTATCAGAACAGGATGAGGTCTTCACTTTAGTGACACTGAAACCGATGGAAGGGGCTGTCATCAAAATTATTTGTATAGCAAGGGCATGCCAGATTAGAGATACTCAGACTGGAGATCAGACACTGCAGGGTGTTTGGGCATCTTCAATTTTATATGCCCTTGCTCTTTCACTCACTCTTGCTTTCTCACTCAGGGTGTCACCCTGACACACATGTAGTACTGCTTACCCTTGCTTTTGTCCCTCTCCCCTTTTAACATTGTCCATCATTGGTCTAAGATATTCTCACTGCTTTCATTCCTCATCGTCTACACAGTACTTTTGCACCTACTGGTATGCTCAATCCTCACCTTCATCTTTGCTGCTGAATTTGGGTACGATCTGGGTACAACAATTCCTGTACCACCTAAAGAGGCAGACGACAAGACAATGGGAAATTGGTCTGCTGGCCTAATTTGTATATTATCGATGAGGAGGATGGTGAGAGGCAGAAACCCTCAACTCATTTAAAAGGTACCTGGACCTGCACCTGAAGTGCTGTAATCTGCAAGGCTATGGACCAGGTGCTGGAAGGTGGGATTCGAAGGGGCAGCTAGTTTTTTCAGCCAGCACAGACACGATGGGCTGAATGGCCTGTTTGTGTGCTGTAATTTTGCTATGGTTCTATTTTATGAGCAACAGATTGTGGCAGATAATGGGCTAACTGAGAGTGGACTAACTGATAGTGAAGAGCAAGATAAGGCCATTTATCCCAAAGGTCAACTACTGAAAATTGGGACTAGAGTGACATATCAGCCAGAAGGGGGACTAGTGAATGGAGGGAAGCCACCATTATAGGAAAGGCAGGAAAGGCCACAGGGAAATACAAACATTGGCTGAATGTGCAAGACAAGGGACAGGATATCAGACCTATAGATAGGTGGGTAATAGGAGGGACAGGTCGAGTAGTAGTACATAGAACATAGAACAGTACAGCACAGTACAGGCCCTTTGGCCCATGATGTTGTGCCGAACCTTTAACCTACTCTAAGATCAAACTAACTACCTACCCTTCATTCTACTATCATCCATGTACCTATCCAAGAGTTGCTTAAATGCCCTAATGTATCTGCTTCTACTACCACCGCTGGCAGCGCATTCCACGCACCCACCACTCTCTGTGTAAAGAACCTACCTCTGACATCTCCCCGAAACCTTCCTCCAATCACCTTAAAATTATGCCCCCTGGTGATAGCCCTTTCCACCCTGGGAAAAAGTCTTTGACTATCCACTCTATCTATGCCTCTCATCATCTTGTACCCCTCTATCAAGTCACCTCTCATCCTTCTTCGCTCCAATGAGAAAAGCCCTAGCTCCCTCAATCTTTCTTCGTAGGACATGCGCTCCAGTCCAGGCAGCATCCTGGTAAATCTCCTCTGCACCCTCTCTAAAGCTTCCACATCCTCCCTGTAATGAGGCAACCAGAACTGAACACAATATTCCAAGTGTGGTCGAACCAGGGCCTTATAGAGCTGCAGCATAACTTCGCGGCTCTTAAACTCAATCCCCCTGTTAATGAAAGCCAACACACCATACGCCTTAACAACCCTATCAACTTGGGTGGCAACTTTGAGGGATCTATGGACATGGACCCCAAGATCCCTCTGTTCCTCCACACTGCCAAGAATCCTGTCTTTAAGCCTGTATTCCGCATTCAAATTCGACCTTCCAAAATGAATCACTTCACACTTTTCCAGGTTGAACTCCATCTGCCACTTCTCAGCCCAGCTCTGCATCCTGTCAATGTCCCGTTGCAACCTACAACAGCCTTCCACACTATTCACAACTCCAGCAACCTTTGTGTCATCGGCAAACTTGCTAACCCAGCCTTCCACTTCCTCATCCAAGTCATTTATAAAAATCACAAAGAGCAGAGGTCCCAGAACAGATCCTTGTGGAACACCATTGGTCACCGAGCTCCATGCTGAATACTTTCCATCTACTACCACCCTCTGACTTCTTTGGGCCAGCCAATTTTGTATCCAGACAGCCAACTTTCCCTGAATCCCATGCCTCCTTACTTTCTGAATGAGCCTACCATGGGGAACCTTATCAAACGCCTTGCTAAAATCCATATACACCACATTCACTGCTCTTCCTTCATCAATGTGTTTTGTCACATCTTCAAAGAATTCAATAAGGCTTGTGAGACATGACCTGCCCCTCACAAAGCCATGCTGACCGTCTCTGATCAAACCATGCTTTTCCAAATAATCATAAATCCTGTCTCTCAGAATCCTCTCCAATAATTTGCCCACTACCGACGTAAGACTGACTGGTCTATAATTCCCAGGGTTATCCCTATTCCCTTTCTTGAACAAGGGAACAACATTTGCCACCCTCCAATCATCCGGTACTACTCCAGTGGACAGTGAAGACGCAAAGATCATTTTCCAAAGGCGCAGCAATCTCCTCCCTCGCTTCCCGTAATATCCTTGGGTATATCCCGTCTGGTCCCGGGGACTTATCTGTCCTCATATCATTCAAAATTTCCAGCACATCCTCCCTCTTAACCTCAACCTGTTCGAGCATATCAGCCTGTTCCACGCTGTCCTCACAAACGACCAGGTCCCTCTCACTAGTGAATACTGAAGCAAAGTATTCATTTAGGACCTCCCCTACCTCCTCCGACTCCAGGCACAAGTTCCCTCCACTATCCCTGATTGGCCCTACCCTCACTCTGGCCATCCTCTTGTTCCTCACATAAGTGTAGAACGCCTTGGGATTTTCCTTAATCCTACCCGCCAAGACTTTTTCATGTCCCTTTCTAGCTCTCCTAAGTCCATTCTTCAGTTCCTTCCTGGCTACCTTGTAACCCTCCAGAGCCCTGTCTGATCCTTGCTTCCTCAACCTTAAGTAAGCTTCCTTCTTCCTCTTGACTAGCTGTTCCACATCTCTTGTCATCCAAGGTTCCTTCACCCTACCATCCCTTCCCTGCCTCATCGGGACAAACCTATCCAGCAGTCACAGCAAGTGCTCCCTAAACAACCTCCACATTTCTGTCGTGCATTTCCCTGAGAACATCTGTTCCCAATTTATGCTCCCCAGTTCCTGCCTAATAGCATTGTAATTCCCCCTCCCCCAATTAAATATTTTCCCATCCCGTCTGCTCCTGTCCCTCTCCATGACTATAGTAAAGGTCTATAGTAGTCCAGAAAGGGAAAGGAAATCTAGTAGGGGACATGTTTCACAAGAGCAAGGACCAAAGGCCAGGGGAGGAGCGCCACAAGAAGTAGGAGACCTTAGGATAGAGAAGCTCTAATGGCTACTAACAAGTTAGATGGTGAGTTGGTAAAGGATGCAAACCAAAAAGAGCTTGACAGTTGGAGAGAGTTTGGCGTTTACACGGAGGTGCCAGATACAGGACAACCAGCATTGTCTCATAGATGGATCTGTACAGTGTTCCGACCAGTTGAGAAAGGTGTCTACAGGTCTTTTACTGTCTTCGCCTGGTCTTATTGTAACAAGGTTTAATTTTAAACACACCGTGTTTTGAGCTTCCCCTTGGTGAATCCTTGTTCACCACTTTCAAATTATAAAGCAAAGAAATGAGCATAACCAGGCTTTCTTAGGTTTAAAGAAGAAAAGTGAAATTTTATTAAAACTTAAACTTAAACTCTAATTCGGTTAATGCCTACGGATACACGCCACGCCCCAGGTCAGCATGCATATGCGATACATGCATGCAAATAGGGACAGAAAAGAGCAGAAGAAAAATAAAATGGAGAGGTTTGAGGCAATATCAGAAGAGTTTACTGTGCTTCAAGCTCACTGTAGTCCTTTTGGTAAGAAGTATTGCTTTTCGTTGGGGCCCAGTATTCTTCTTAAACCTTGTTCACTGTAGGAGACTTTTCTCTCTTGGGATTCATATGTCTTCAATGGTTTCCGAAGCTGGTGAGAGCAAGATGAGAACAGACAGAGAGAGGTGTTCTCAGTCCAGGAGAAAGCAGCTTTCTATTTTAAATTCCCCGTTGGAAGTTCAAATTCAAAAAACTCCACCATGTGACCGAACTGGTCTGACCTCTCCTTCTGTGTATTGGGGAAGCAAGGACAGGGTCCCTTGTTCCAACACTGTCTGTTACTATGCAATTGTTTTTCCAGTCAGGGGCTCCAATTGTTTTTTAAAGCAAGTTCTTTCTTCGCCAACAGTAGTTTAAAATCAATGATTATGTGGCGAAATTAGTTTTCCTCATTCTTGGCAGGTGGGTGGCTTGCCTGACAACAGAGAAAGTACTTCCTGATGGTACGTATAAAGCGAAGGCCAGACTTGTAGCTCGGGGATTTCAGGAACGACTAGGCGAACAGGAAGTTAGAGTAAAAGCAAAATACTGCAGATGCTGGAAATCTGAAATAAAAACAAGAAATGCTGGAAATACTCAGCAGGTCTGCCAGCATCTGTGGAGAAAGAAGCAGAGTTAATGTTTCAGGTCAATGACCCTTCATCAGAACTAGACTGCCCAACAGCAGGCAAAGTAGGTTTGAGGATTTTCCTAGCTTTTTTAGTGACACGCTCTTGGGAATGTAAGTCCATTGACATCAAAGCAGCATTTGTTCAAAGAGAAGTATTTTTAAAGCCACCAAAAGAAACTGGATATATAGAGGGGAAATTACGGAAGCAAAACAAATGTGTTTATGGGCTAAACGATGCATCCAGGGTGTGGTATTTTTCATTTAGGTCCATCTTACTAAAAGCTGATTGTATTCAGCTAAAAGTGGATCCAGCAATGTTTTATTGGTATTGTGAAGAAAATCTTGCAGACTGTGGGGAAGATCTGCGGCATTTGAGAAATTTGTGGTCGATAAAGTTATAAAGGAATTTAAGATTGGAAGTCAGGTTTCTGGAGCTTTTAAATATATAGGGTTGAACATTCGGCAGACTAAGTTGGGAGTAACCCTAAATAAACAGTCTTACTTAGAGAATGTTATTGGATCCCAATAAATCGGGCCAGATCCTCACAAAAGGAAGACTGCACCAAGGAAGAAGCAGACCGTTTAAGGAACTTAATCGGGCAATTAAACTGGTTGTGCACACAAACTAGGCTGGATTTTTGCTCTGATGTATTAGAATTGAGCACCATGCTGAAACATGCTACTGTTGGGGAAGTGCTGAAAGCAAATAAGACATGGGCGGCACAGTGGCGCAGTGGTTAACACTGCAGCCTCACAGCTCCAGCGACCCGGGTTCAATTCTGGGTACTGCCTGTGTGGTGTTTGCAAGTTCTCCCTGTGTCTGCGTGGGTTTCCTCTGGGTGCTCCGGTTTCCTCCCACATGCCAAAGACTTGCAGGTTGATAGGTTAATTGGCCATTATAAATTGCCCCTAGTATAGGTAAGTGGTAGGGAAATATAGGGACAGGTGGGGATGTGGTAGGAATATGGGATTAGCGTAGAATTAATATAAATGGGTGGTTGATGGTCGGCACAGACTCGGTGGGCCGAAGGGCCTGTTTCAGTGCTGTATCTCTAAACTAAACTAAACATTGAAGAAATTGAGTTTAGACAAATGTACACTCAAGTTTCCAGCCGTCGGTGACCCAGAGAAAATGAAATTAGTCATTTTTCATGACACCTCACACTTTAATCTTCCCGATGGTTATTCGGCACCGCAGGGTTCATTATATTTTTGATGGGAAGAAATTATCCAGTTGTCCATTTAGCCTGGGAATTGAAGAAAATGAAGAGGATAGTTAAAAGCACCTTAGGTGCTGAGACACTCGGACTGGTAGAAGCGATAGATGCGGGTAAGCATTTATTGAATATTTCAAAGGAACTCTTATATTGGGGGCAATCGGGGAAAAAATGTCCTATTGTTACAGCCGAGGCGGAGGAGTGAACTGTTAATTCAGTCCCACTTCTTCACAGGTCACAACATATATGTAAATTTTCCCACTTAACAAAACAGCCAATCAGATACTCTATTTTACCCCAGAATAAAACACACCAACCAGGTTTCTTTAATAAACAACAAAACTATCTGTTTATTATAAACTAAGTCTTAACCAATAATAAAGTAAAACATACACACAAATTGAAATATTAAAGCCTCTTATTTATCCTAGCCCTCACACACACACACACACACACAAACACACACAATCGGTTAACCAGGAAAAATAAAATGTATTTTTGTTTACAAATAAATAGAAGGAATAAAAAAACTACTCAGGCCCAAAAAGGAAGTATGGAAAGATTTCCTTTGTCTCGGTGAAGCGTCCCAAAGGCGATTAGGCGGCTGTCAATGGGATCTTCCTAGAAAAGTTCTTTCCAGGCGATGTTGATTATCAGTTTTGGGTAGGCTAAGAGGCCAAGAGATACAGCTACAGAAAATGCCAGTCAGGTTTTACAGCAGGAAGCAGCAACAAGGATTTTCTTAGGTCTTATAGCAGTGATGTAGCAGTAAAGGTTTCTACAAATATGGGAGGAAATGGTAACACACTTGATGCAGGAATTTTTTTCAAGAGAAAAAGGTATCAGCTGTCGTCCCCTGGTAGGCACAGAGCAGCCGACTTTTTGTAGCAGTTCAAAATGAAACCAAAACTATTCAAAAGCAAGTCGCATGACAACCATAAATCTTGGCCTGTAACTCCTTTTGACTCCCAAGTCAAAAGCACAACCCCTGCTGGGTTATTTGGACACAGGTGCCTTCCAGTCTGTTTACATTTCACTCAGTCCCAAACCTTCTGTTAACCTTCCTTTCTAAAAAAAACACAAAATTCATCAATCTCCAGATGAATCAATGTCCATAATTCCACTATACGGTCTTTAAAACATGTATTACAAAAGAAACAGAAGAAATCTTATACCATTATAGAATGTGATATAGATAACCATTCTCTATGGGACAATGTCCATTCGACAAAAATGTCACGGAAAAGAGGTTGAGGATTGATCAGTATAAAAGCGAGTAGAAAAGAAATGTTGGAAAGAAAAGAAATTTCCAAAATAAAATGGGTTGAAGCAAGTCATCAGTTGTCAGATTGCTTTACGTTGCTTGTTCAAAGAAATTGTTGGATGTCCTCAAAGAGGGCCGTCTTGTGTTATGATGAGTTAGGAGAACATGGACATTTTTCTGTTAAGATCGCTTTGTAATTCTTTAAACAAGTTTTTTCCCCTGAATAATATACAGTATGTTAATAGCTGGTGCTGTTGAAGGTCGATGATTTTTTTTTTCTTTATTCATTCACGGGATGTGGGCGTTGCTGGCCAGTCCAGCATTTATTGCCCATCCCTAATTGCCCTTGAGAAGGTGGTGGTGAGCTGCCTTCTTGAACCGCTGCAGTCCATGCGGTGTAGGTACACCCACAGTGCTGTTAGGAAGGGAGTTCCAGGATTTTGACGCAGCTACAGTGAAGGAACGGCGATATAGTTCCAAGTCAGGGTGGTGTGTGACTTGGAGGGGAACTTGCAGGTGGTGGTGTTCCCATGTATTTGCTGCCCTTGTCCTTCTAGTTGGTAGAGTCGCGGGTTTGGAAGGTGCTGTCGAAGGAGCCTTGGTGCATTGCTGCAGTGCATCTTGTAGATGGTACACACTGCTGCCACTGTGCGTCGGTGGTGGAGGGAGTGAATGTTTGTAGATGGGGTGCCAATCAAGTGGGCTGCTTTGTCCTGGATGGTGTCGAGCTTCTTGAGTGTTGTTGGAGCTGCACCCATCCAGGCAAGTGGAGAGTATTCCATCACACTCCTGACTTGTGCCTTGTAGATTGTGGACAGGCTTTGGGGAGTCAGGAGGTGAGTTACTCGCCTCAGGATTCCTAGCCTCTGACCTGCTCTTGTAGCCATGGTATTTATATGGCTACTCCAGTTCAGTTTTCGGTCAATGGTAGCCCCTAGGATGTTGATAGTGGGGGATTCAGCGATGGTAATGCCGTTGAATGTCAAGGGGAGATGGTTAGATTCTCTTTTGTTGGAGATGGTCATTGCCTGGCACTTGTGTGGCGCGAATGTTACTTGCCACTTATCAGCCCAAGCCTGGATATTGTCCAGGTCTTGCTGCATTTCTACACAGACTGCTTCAGTATCTGAGAAGTTGCGAATGGTGCTGAACATTGTGCAATCATCAGCGAGCATCCCCACTTCTGACCTTATGATTGAAGGAAGGTCATTGATGAAGCAGCTGAAGATGGTTGGGCCTAGGACACTACCCTGAGGTTCTCCTGCAGTGATGTCCTGGAGCTCAGATGATTGACCTCCAACAACCACAACCATCTTCCTTTGCGCTAGGTATGACTCCAGCCAGCGGAGTGTTTTCCCCCTGATTCCCATTGAACTCAGTTTTGCTAGGGCTCCTTGATGCCGTACTCGGTCAAATGCTGCTTTGATGTCAAGGGCAGTCACTCTCACCTCACCTCTTGAGTTCAGCTTTTTTGTCCATGTTTGAACCAAGGCTGTAATGAGGTCAGGAGCTGAGTGGCCCTGGCGGAACCCAAACTGAGCATCACTGAGCAGGTTGTTGCTAAGCAAGTGCCGCTTGATGGCATTGTTGATGACACCTTCCATCACTTTACTGATGATTGAGAGTAGGCTAATGGGGCGGTAGTTGGCCGGGTTGGATATGTCCTGCTTTTTGTGTACAGGACATACCTGGGCAATTTTCCACATTGCAGGGTAGATGCCAGTGTTGTAGTTGTACTGGAACAGCTTGGCTAGGGGCGCGGCAAGTTCTGGAGCACAGGTCTTCAGTACTATTGCCGGAATATTGTCAGGGCCCATAGCTTTTGCAGTATCCAGTGCCTTCAGTCGTTTCTTGGATATCACGTGGAGTGAATCGAATTGGCTGAAGTTTGGCATCTGTGATGCTGGGGACTTCAGGAGGAGACCGAGATGGATCATCAACTCGGCACTTCTGGCTGAAGATTGTTGCAAATACTTCAGCCTTATCTTTCGCACTGATGTGCTGGGCACCCCCATCATTGAGGATGGGGATATTTGTGGAGCCACCTCCTCCAGTTAGATGTTTAATTGTCTACCACCATTCACGGCTGGATGTGGCAGGACTGCAGAGCTTCGATCTGATCCGTTGGTTATGGGATCGCTTAGCTCTGTCTATCGCATGCTGCTTACGCAGTTTGCCATGCAAGTAGTCCTGGGTTGATATAATAATATAAGATTAAGAAAAATGTATCATCACTTTGTCTCCCTTCTTTTTAGTTTTATATTTTTGTATTTAATTTAAAGAAAAGAGGGGAATCTGTTAGTGTCTAATAAGTTCTGTTAATGGATGTTAAATACCTAGTAGTTGAAGTTAATAGGGTGAACAGGTGTTGGGTGTTGATTATCAATTGTACTCAAATGTATATATAAAGACGAGTCAGCCAGCACTGGCTGGGTGTTGTTAGGAGTGGAGAAGTAAGCTCTGTGGCAAGCAATAAATAGTCATCACTGAAGCATCCGAGTTTCAGTGTCCTCTTGACAAACAGGCTTGGAAGTTTCTCTAACAGGCTATTCGGCCTGTCGAACCTGCTGCACCATTCAGTAAGATCATGGCTGATCTTCTATCTCAGCTGCACCTTCACGCATTATCCCGATATCTCTTGATTCCATTGGAATCCAAAAATCTAGCAATCTCTGACTTGATGATACTCAATGACTGAACATTCACTACTCTCCGGGTTAGAGAATTCCAAAGGTTCACAACCCTTTGAGTGAAGAAATTTCTCCTCATATCAGTCCCAGATGGCCAACCCCTAATTTTGAGACTGTGACCCCTAGTTCTAGATTTCCCAGCTGGGGAGAACATCCTCCCAGCATTGACCCTGTCAAGCCCCTTAAGAATTTTATATGTTCCAATGAGATCACCTCTCATTATTCTAAATTCAAGAGAATATAGGCCTAGTCTACTCAATCTCTCCTCATAGGACAATCATCACATGCCAGGAATTAATCTGGTGAACCTTTGTTACACTCCGAATAAGGCAAGTATATCCTTTCTTGGTTAAGGAGACTGAAACTGTACACAGTACTCCAGATGTGGAGTGCCCTGTTATCACATCCCTAATACACAGATGTTAAAGGCTCAGAAATCTGTTTCTCGACCCAAACCTGCCTTCAACTTCGTCATTTCCAACTGTAGCTGAGGTTGGAAGACAACCAAACCTATCCAAGCAAATGGGTTGAAACTTTAAATATGATAATGAGGCTGCAAGTCTCATTGCCATTCCAATTTTGAAATTTAACTGCTGTCGCCCAGATTTCCCAAACATTGGAGAACCCGGCAGCTTGCTCAAGGCAAGGAATTGGCAGATTCAGGAGGTAATTGCCTATACATTTACTTCCTGAATCTATGTGTTATTGTGTTTAATTGTATTCAGGTGGTGGGCTTTAACTGGTGATGCTACTATAAATAGGAATAGACTGAAACTGGGGTTGTTGGGTTTGGAGGTGCATTTTTGTAACATGTATCTCTCAATAAAATTTAATTAAAAGTGTGCAAACACTGGCTCCAGTTCTATCCATCACCGCTACGCTTTCTGGAGTATAATATGGTAGCTGAGAATGGTTGCCTGAAGGTGAAGGTTGGAAACTAAGCATAACAATTCAGATTTAAAACTAAAATTCTAGTGGCCATTGTGGAAAATGGCAGAAAGTAAGTGTTATTTGTTAGGATTTGATTACCCTCCCATGTTCTCAGAGTCTGAACCATATGACCAGTGGAAGAATAAAGTGGATTTGTGGACAAGGGTTACATCTCTACCAAAGAGAAAACAAGGTATGGCCCTGGCTTTGTCACTTCTTATACGAAGTAGAGTATTTTATGAGATGGATGCCCACCAATTGGATTGTGAGGAAGGTCTGGACTGCCTGTTAGAGTTCATAGATGAAATCTACATGAAAAATGATCTGTTAAATGCCTATGAGGCAGAGTCAGAAATTGATAGATTTCAGAAAACAGATGGTTATTCCATGGAAGAAAATATCAAGGACATGTATAAAAGGTTGACAACATTCAATTTGGGGATCCCTTGATCGGTACTAGCATTTAAATTACTGGATTGTGCTAAGGTGCCTCACATAGAAAAGCTACCAATTCTAACTGGTGTTCAGTTCTCAGAGCAGGAGATTCTGTTGGATCAGATGCTGGCTGCCTTAAAAAAATTCTGAAGGGAAGAATCTTTTTCTTCAGCCTTCATAGAATATATGAGTCACTCTGCGGTGATACAAAGAATACAAGACTCAATGATTGCCAGATTTCAAAATAATCCAGATCCCTGGTGAAGGATTGAAGACGGGCAAAATCAGGATGAAAGCACCTTTAGCAGATCTGGCTATTCCAGCAGAAGACAAAATGGAACAACAATAATGAACATAAAAACGCCAGGAATGCCCAAGGAACAGTTAACAGGTGCTTCAGGTGTGACTCAAAATATCATTATGTAGTGATCTGTCCAGACAGGAGAGGCAGGGTCCTCAAAATGACACACGATGAAGATAATTCTGGGGAGGATGAAGGAGATAATGTTGAATCCAAATAAATTATATTTGTCACAAGTAATTTTAGTCCTGTGATGAATGTATTACTCATGGACTCCTTTAACTGTGCAGTACTAGATAGTACTTGTAAAGTCACAACAGTGGGTGGAACACATTGATTAAAATGTGAGCTTGATTCATTAAGTAGTGAGGATCGACACAAGGAATATAAAACTACTACTTACTTCAGGTGTGACAACATATTGAGGTTACCAAAGGGAGATGTAATTCCATGTAAAATAGCTGGAGTAGGCTATTTTATAAATACTGATTTAGTCTCAGGTGAGATATCTATGCTATTGAAAGAAGCACAATGAAACTTGACATGGAGCATGATAAGGCAATTATTTTTGGAAAGTCAGTGGATCTGCAGTTTACCCAGTCAGGAAATTATTGAATAGCTTTAACAAAACCTGATGATTCTCAGAGTGTTAGACAAGTACTAAAGGCATCAGGTGATAAGAATAAAAGAGAAAAAAATTGTCTTAAAGTTACACAATTTGCTCACCCTACCTGTCAAAAGTTATAAATCCTGCTAAAGGATGCAGGTGTGGTTGATAAAGAGTATGTGAGGCTAATAGAAGAGGTTAGTAAGAAGTTTGAAATCTGTAAAAAGTATCAGAGAATGCTGGCACATCTTATTGTAAGCCTTCTATTGGCAGATGACTTTAATGAGATAGTTGCCATCGATCTAAAGATATGGGACAAAGACAGAAATATTTTCATCCTACATTTTATAGACTTGGAGACCAGATTTAGTCTTTCTGCAATAATACTTAGAAGGACAAAAGGGTTATTATAGACAACTTCCTGGGAGTTAACATTAACCAGAAACTGAACTGGAGCAGCACGTAAATACTGTGGCTACAAGAGCAGATCAGAGGCTGGGAATTCTGCAGTGTGTAATCCACCTCCTGACTCCCCAAAGTCTGACCACCATCTACAAGGCACAGGTCAGGAGTGTGATGGAATACTTTCCACTTGCCGGACGAGTGCAGTTCCAACAACACTCAGGAAGCTTAACACCATCCAGGCCAAAGCAGCCCACTTCATCTGCACCCCATCTACCACCTTAACCATTCACTCCCTCCACCACTGATGTACAGTGGCTGCAGTGTGTGGCATATACAACAAGATGCACTGCAGCAACTCACCACACCTTCTTCGACAGCACCTTCCAAACTTGCGACCTCTTCCACCCAGAAGGACAAGGGCAGCAGATGCATGGGAACACCACCAGCTGCAAGTTCCCCTCCAAGCCACACACCATCCTGACTTGGAAATATATTGCTGTTCCTTCACTGTTGCTGGATCAAAATCCTGGAACTCCCTCCCTAACAGCACTGTGGGAGTAGCTGCACCAAATGGACTTCCGTGGTTCAAGAAGGCAGCTCACCATCACCTTTTCAAGGGCAATTAGGGATGGGCACAAACGCTGGCCTTGCCAATGATGCTCACATCCTGTGAAAAGAATAGTAAAAAAAAAGTCATGGAGAAATGGATAGGGATCGGACTTGGGGCACCAGCAAAGTTTCTGACTGATAATGGAGGGTAATTTGCCAATGACGAGTTCAAAGACATATGTGAAAACATGAACATTATGGCCATGAATACTGCAGCTGAAAGTCCTTTCAGCAATGGACTCTGTGAAAGGAATTATGTGGTGATCGATGAAATGCTGCATAAAATTTTAGTTGATCAGCCAGACTGCAAATTGACAACCACCCTGGCAAGGGCAGTCCATGCAAAGAATTCACGACACATGGTTGGAGGATATAATCCCTATCAATAAGTCTATGGGCGAAATCCCAAAACTGCCTTCTGTTCTATGCAATAGTTCTCCAGCTCTAGAAGGTACCACTATTAATTATTTTTTCAACACGTTTGAATGCTTTACATGCAAGAAGACATGCTTTCATTAAGGTTGAGGTGTCAGAGAAAATTCAGACAGTTCTGAGACACCTTAACAGCATCTGAGACAGAACTTAATTCAAGGGATTTGGTGCATTATAAAACAGAGGGCCATAGTGAATGGAAAGGCCCAGGTAAGGTAATAGGTCATGATGGTAAGACAGTAGTTAGCAAACATGTCAATCAAACTGTTACAGTTCATTCCTCATAATTAATTGGGATTAATTACAAAATCTCAGACTCTAAGCAGCTGATATAAGTAAATGAGGAACCTTGTACCTCAAGTGCTCATGTGTTTTGTGATGACGGTCTTGAGGAACATAATGGCTGGATTGAAGGCTGGATAGTGGTAATGTTTAGGATGATGGCCAAGAAGTGATTTCTGCAGAATGGGGTGAATCAGTGGAAAGTAAGAAAGCACAGTGCAAGTACTGACAGTGGATCCAGAAGTGACTCTTGTGTCAGAAACGATCATGTACACGAGAAAGAACCTCATAGTGTAAGAGGGAGATCTCCCAGTAGTATTCCTGACCGACATAAAAATGGAAGTGGAGGCTGTAGTTTGAATGGGTTACGCAAGGAAATAAAGAACAGTCTTGGAACAGAACTAGTGACAGGAATCTTCATGGTCAATGGCTGCCAATAAACTTGAGGATAAACTAATAAGAGAGTTAAAACAAAGGGAGTTAGGTAGTTGGAGAGAGTCTGGAGTTTATTCTGAGGTACCAGATAAGGGGCAACCAGTTTTGTTGCACAGGTGGATTTGTACTGGAAAAGTCCTTGCAGATGGGACTTCTAAGGCTAAAGTGAAGCTAAGAGCTCGGGGTTTTGAAGAGGACTGGGTGTTACAGAACGTAGATTGGACTCACCCACAGCTGGAAAAGTAATCTTAATCTTTTTAGCTCTTTTGGCCACATAATCATGGAAGTATAGGTCAATCAACATAAAAGCCACATTTCTGCAGGGCAATACTTTTCAGAAAGAAGTGTTTCTGGAACTGATGCAGATGTGGAAGGGAAACAACAAATTTGTCTATGGCCTGAATGATGACTCCAGGATGTGGTATTTTTCAGTGAGATCTGTTTTGCTAAAAATGGGTTGTGTTCGACCAAAAGCAGATCCTGCAATGTTTTACTGGTATCATAAAGGAAATTTTTCACACATGTTCATGATGATCTCTTATGGGTGGTGCTGCAGAATTTGAGAAATGTGTTATTAATAAGATAAGAGTAGAATTTAAAATTGGGAGTTGGGCTTGGTAGGCTTATAAATATATTGGTTTAGACATTAAGCAAAGTTGGTCTAGAATAACTTTAAATCAATAATCCTATTTAGACAGTGTTACTCCAATCTCGGGTAATCGTGCTAGGTCATCACAGAAAGATGATGTTATATCTCAGAAGACAGAGCAATTATGAAGCGTGATTGGTCAGTTGAACTGGTTGGGCACTCAGACTACGCCAGATGCTAGTTTTGATGTGTTGAAGTAAAATGATGAAACACCTTAAATTTGAGAATGTTTTAAGGGCAAATAAAGCGTAAAGAAATTAAATCTGAAGAAATTTGTACTTAAGTTCCCATGTTTAGGTGACCCAAAGAACATGAAGCTAGTCATTTTTAGTGATGCTTCACATCCTAACCTTCTTGATAGGCATTTGAGTGTAGCTGATTTCACCGAGCTGAATTTTAAATGTCCACCATCGAGAAAGGCGGTGGATGTAAATTATGGCCGCCTGCCTGCGCGGATCGCTTATCGCAGATCCGCTGCGATATTAAATGGCCGGGCGGACTGCCCCTTGTCTGATGACTTGGAAGGGCCAGGCGGTCCGTCCCCGGCAACGGCGTCAGGAGCCATTTTGCAGGTGCTGATGCCATTTTTAAAGGGCTTACATTTAATTTTTGAATTTTGAAAGAAATAGTGACTTAGAATTTATTCAAAAAAATTAAATAAATGTGTCAAGCCCCACTCCCACCACCGCCAATGACCAAGCAATTCAATCCTTGCCCTCTTCCCCCCCACAAAGTTCACAAACTTTGATCTTTACCCCTTCCCATCACCCCCAGACCAATGAAATTAGTTTTACCCTGCTTCCCCCCCTTCCCACCAGGGTTCCGCCTTATATCACTGGACAGAGATCCGACAGCGTGGGAGTGCTGGCCGCCACTTCCAATATGGCACCGGAACAGACGGCGGGAGTGGGTAAGTATTTAATTCATTAATTTTACTAAATTTACATATTTAAATGTTGGTCCTATTGCTGAGTGACAGGGGGAACGCCACCAGGCCTCGCCACCGCCGGCAATATCAGGCCGAGCCTTCCTGGTGTCGAGGTCCATGGCAGGCCTCTACTGGAGGCATTTTCCAGCCCCGCCAGCCACAACTCCCAACATTGGCGGTTGGGGGCAGGGTGGGGGGGGGGGGCTGTAAAATCCAGCCCATAATATTTCTGATGAGTGAAAATGGAAAAATTTGCCCTTTAGCTTGGGAAGCTAAGAAAATAAAAATTGTTGTTCCAAGAACTCTGGCTGCTGAAACTCTGACTCTCATGGAGGCAGTGGATATGGGATTCTATGGCCAGAATTTTACGTTGGGCGGATGGGAGCTGGACTCCGGAGTAAATGTCGGCGCCGAACCCACTTCCGCCCAGCCTGGGGATCCGTCCCATATTTTACGGATCCCCAGGCTTTAATTGCCTCGAGGCGGGACTTCCAGCCACTTGAGGGAGGAGGTCCTGCCTCAGTGAGCTGCCGGCCAATCAGCGGGCCGGCAGCTCTTAGTCTCAGCAGCGCCACCGGGAGCAGTGGCCACTGCTGAGACTGCAGCCCAGCTGACCGAGGTGCATATCAAGGAGCCGGTACTGAAGGTAAGTTTGGGTTGCCTCACCAGGGGAATTGGTCGTGCCCTGGTGAGGCTAGGGTGGTTGTTTGGGGGGAGGGGGGCGTCTTGGATCCCGGGGTTGGGTTGGGAGGTGGGGGCGGCATTCAATTGGGCACCCTGTGCTCGATCGCTAGGCCCCCCCCGGGGTGCGGAAATGCCGGCAGCTATAGCTGGGCTGCCTTTCACGTCCCCGGCACACCCGCTTGCCACGGGTAAAATACCTGTGGAGGCGGGCGAGGGCCCTTAAGTGGCCGTTAAGTGGCCACTTAAGGGTCTTGATTGGCCTCGGGTGGGCGGGCCGCTTCTCACCCACCCCCCGCCCCCCCACCCCCGCTGGACCTCCGTAAACTTGGTCAGAGGCGGAATCGGGGCGGTTAGACCTCCTGCTCAATTTTATGCCGCCCCCCCCCCCCCCGTCACCATCCAACCCGCTGGGGCGGTGTAAAATTCCGGTCTGTCAAATATTTGAAGTGAGATTCTATACAAGGGGCCTACTGAAGATAGTATACCCATTGAATATCATGTACTTAATCATTCATTGAGGCATAATGTACACTCTATAAAAGGTGTGAGTGAGAAAGGATTATGGATTGACCTTACTAGCTTGAAGCAAATGCTGGAGAGAAAGGAAATCTCGAAAATTAAATGGATGTATGCTAGTCATCAACTGTCAGATTGGTTTACAAAACTAAATGCATGTACGAAGAAATTATTCGTGATCTGAGGGGAGGGGTGTCTCGCAATGTAATGCTTTGTACAGAATGTGGAAGACTTTTGATTTAAGTTGTTTTAAAATTTTGGTTGTACATATAAACGCTAATTTTTATTTAAAGAGAGAGAAGGGAATCTCATACTTGCATATTAATTGTGTTTAATTGTGTCAGAAGGTGGTAACTGCAGATTCACTTGTGCTCCTACAAATAGTAACAGACTGAAACTGGTTTGTTGGATTAGACGGTGCATTTTTTGTAATGTGTAACTCTGTAAATAAAAGATTATTAAAGTGTGCAAAGATCGGCTATCGTTCTATCCTTCACCACCGGGGTTTCTGAAATAGAACACCAGGTGCCTGCATGAGGAGCCTCCAGAATTCAGGCCTCCCGCAACGATCTTCCCCGTGAAGCCTCCAACCTCATCCTGATTTCCAACCCACTGCTCCCCACCCCCGCCCCCCCACAACTAGGCCCCAATCCCCCTGCCACCACCATGGTCCCAATCCTCCACCCCCACCACGAAGCCCCCGACCTTCACCTCCGGGGATTGGCAGCCCCCATTATCACAACCCCCCCACCTGAACACCCAACAACACCCCCTCCCGATCACTCCACCCATCCTGAGCGTCACCCCCTCCAGACGACCGCTTCCCTCCCCCAATTGACACACCCTCCCTCCGGTCACCCCCCCCCCCTTAATCACTTAATGTCTCTTCATGGGGTTACCTTCTCATCCCAGGAATCAATCCAGTGAATGCTCGTTGCACCTCCCCTAAGACACATACATCCTTTCTTAGGTAAGGAGACCAAATCTGTACATAATATTCCAGGTGTGGTCTCACCAAAACCGAATACTGCTCTCTCAGCCACTTATTCACTTCACTAATCTGCTTATTGATATGTCCATTTGCACATGGTTTGGGTACTAACCCAGAGATTATAACCTTTGAGATCCTGTTTTTTAATTTAACTTCTAGCTGCTGCTTTCTCTGAAAAGGACCTCTTGCTTACTCTTTTCAATGTGTTTGGTCCTAACATGGACCCGATCCTCCCCCTTCCTCTCCAATACCCTTTCAAGCCTGTTCGAGATGTCCCTCACCCTGGCACCAGGTATGCAACATGCCATGTGGGACTCTCGATCCTGCTTGCAAAGGGTGATAACTGTCCCCCTAATTATTGAATTGCCTACAACTACCGCATTACGCTTCCTCTCCTCCTCTTCCTCCTCCTTCCCACTTTGGACAGCCTCCTGCTCTAAAGTGCCACAGTCCGCATTCTTGCTGTCCTTTTGATAGGTTTTATCCTTATCCTCACAGGTAGTAGGTACATTGTACCTGTTGGATAGGATCAGTTTCTGTGGATCCTTTTTCTCTATCTCACCTGGTTTCCAACCTCGTTCTGATCCTGTACCTATCTCCGAGAAGAGACTGCAGTCAGGAGCTAACTGTCCAGATACTTCATGCCCTCCCTCGCTCAACCACACTGAGCCGGAGAGATTTGAGATGGAGTCATTGACTGCAGAGATGTTCACGAAGGACAGTCATGCTGTCCACAACCTCCCACATACTGTAGTCCAGATTTTAATCTGTACTTATTTATAGATAAAATTTATTTATTGATTGATTTTTGCTTTAAGGCTATTTAAAGGGGCAAGAGGTTTAGACGGGATTTGAGGAAAAAAATTTCACCCAGAGGGTGGTTGGAATCTGGAATGCACTGCCTGAAGAGGTGGTAGAGGCAGGAACCATCACAACATTTAAGAAGTATTTAGATGAGCACTTGAAATGCCATAGCATACAAGGCTATGGGCCAAGTGCTGGAAAATGGGATTAGAATAGGTAGATGCTTGATGGCTGGCACAGACATGATGGGCCGAAGGGCCTGTTTCTGTGCTAAATGACTCGATGACTCTCTATGACTCTAACTGTTTAGGTAGCACAAAAACACAAATTCCAACCGTTATAAAAAAACTAACTAAGCAACAAACTAATTACTCTGGAACAACTCAGCAGGTCTGGCAGCATCTGTGGAAAGAGAAGCAGAGTTAACGTTTCGGGTCAGTGACCCTTCATCGGAACTGAC
This sequence comes from Heterodontus francisci, assembly GCF_036365525.1. Taxonomy (NCBI): domain Eukaryota; kingdom Metazoa; phylum Chordata; class Chondrichthyes; order Heterodontiformes; family Heterodontidae; genus Heterodontus; species Heterodontus francisci. Next base: position 23,880,125 of record NC_090389.1, read on the forward strand.
AAATATTAGAAAAGTCACAGGTTATAAGCAAGTGAGGTTGGGGTGGGGCAAGAGATAATAAAGGAGGTCTAGATTGGACCAGGCCACATAGCTGACCAAAAGGTCACGGAGCAAAGGCAAACAATATGTTAATGGTGTGTTGAAAGACAAAGCATTAGTACAGATTAGCTGTTAATACACTGAATATTGAACAGCGGCAAGTGCAAACCTGAAAAAAACAGTGGGTAAGCAAACTGAACAAACTAAGATGAAATGAAATAAATGCAAAAAAAAATTGTAAAAAATGTAAAAAAGAATGTAAAAAAAAAAGGAAGAAAAAAATAACTAAAAATGAAAGTAAAATGGGGGGCTGTCATGCTCTGAAATGATTGAACTCAGTGTTCAGTCCGGCAGGCTGTAGTGTGCCTAATCGGTAGATGAGATGCTGTTCCTCGAGCTTGCGTTGATGTTCACTGGAACACTGCAGCAATCCCAGGACAGAGATGTGAGCATGAGAGCAGGGCGGAGTGTTGAAATGGCAAGCAACTGGAAGCTCAGGGTCCTGCTTGCAGACTGAGCGGAGATGTTCCGCAAAGCGGTCACCCAGTCTGCGCTTGGTCTCCCCAATGTAGAGGAGACCACACTGAGCAGCGAATATAGTATACTACATTGAAAGAAGTACAAGTAAATCGCTGCTTCACCTGAAAGGAGTGTTTAGGGCCTGGGATAGTGAGGAGAGAGGAGGTAAATGGGCAGGTATTACACCTCCTGCGATTGCAGGGGAAGGTGCCATGGGACGGGGACGAGGTGGTGGGGGTAATGGAGGAGTGGACCAGGGTGTCGCGGAGGGAACGATCCCTTCAGAATGCTGACAGGGGAAGGGAGGGGAAGATGCAACTGGTAGTGGCATCACGCTGGAGGTGGCGGAAATGGCGGAGGATGATCCTTTGGATATGGAGGCTGGTGGGGTGAAAAGTGAGGACAAGGGGAACCCTGTCACGGTTCTGGGAGGGAGGGGAAGGGGTGAGGGTAGAGGTGCGGGGAATGGGCCGGACACGGTTGAGGGCCCTGTCAACCACAGTGGGGGGGAAATCCTCGGTTGAGGAAAAAGGAGGTCATATCAGAAGCACCGTCATGGAAGGTAGCATCATCAGAGCAGATGCGTCGGAGACGGAGAAACTGGGAGAATGGAATGGAGTCCTTACAGGAGGTAGGGTGTGAAGAAGTGTAGTCGAGGTAGCTGTGGGAGTCGGTGGGCTTATAATGGATATTAGTAGACAACCTATCCCCAGAGATGGAGACAGAGAAGTCGAGGAAGGGAAGGGAAGTGTCAGAGATGGACCATGTAAAGGTGAGAGAAGGGTGGAAATTGGAAGCAAAGTTGATAAAGTTTTCCAGTTCAGGGCAGGAGCAGGAAACAGCACCGATACAGTCATCGATGTACCGGAAAAAGACTTGGGGGAGGGGGCCTGAGTAGGACTGGAATAAAGAATGCTCGACATATCCCACAAAAAGACAGGCATAACTAGGACCCATGTGGGTACCCATAGCAACACCTTTTACTTGAAGGAAGTGCGTGGAGTTGAAGGAGAAGTTGTTCAATGTGAGAACAAGTTCAGCCAGGCGGAGAAGGGTGGTGGTGGATGGGGACTGGTTGGGCCTCTGTTCCAGGAAGAAGCGGAGAGCCCTCAAACCATCCTGGTGGGGGATGGAGGTGTAGAGCGATTGGACGTCCATAGTGAAGAGGAGGCGGTTGGGACCAGGAAACTGGAAATTGTCAAAATGACATAGGGCGTCAGGAGAGTCACGGATGTAGGTGGGAAGAGACTGGACCAGCGGAGAAAGGATAGAGTCAAGATAGGAAGAAATAAGTTCAGTGGGGCAGGAGCAGGCTGACACAATGGATCTGCCAGGACAGTCCCGTTTGTGGATTTTGGGAAGGAGGTAGAAGCGGGCTGTCCGGGGTTGTGGGACTATGAGGTTGGAAGCTGTAGAGGGAAGATCTCCAGAGGAGATGAGGTCAGTGACAGTCCTTTGGACGGTGGCTTGATGTTCGGTGGTGGGGTCATGGTCCAGAGGGAGGTAGGAAGAAGTGTCCGTGAGTTGGCGTTGAGCTTCTGCAAGGTAGAGGTCGGTACGCCATACAACAACAGCACCACCCTTGTCTGCAGGTTTGATGACCATGTCGGGGTTAGACCTGAGAGAACGGAGTGCCTCAAGTTCAGAGGGGGACAGGTTAGAGTGAGTGAGGGGGGCAGAGAAATTGAGACGACCAATGTCTCGCCGACAGTTTTCAATGAAGAGATCAAGAGCGGGTAAGGGGCCAGGGGGAGGGGTCCAGGTTCTTGTTTTTATTTCAGATTTCCAGCATCCGCAGTATTTTGCTTTTAAACTAATTACTCTAACCACCGCAAAGGCTAACTTATAAATTATGTGCACTAATCACCAAAAATACTAACCAGTAAACAAACTAATCACCCTAACCACCAAAAACACTAGCCAATAAACTATCTCAGGATGACACAACCACCCACCACTGCCACTCCACCGGTACCCTTGCTGTTGCCTCTCAGACAGCCATTCATGCCGAGATGATGCAGTCTGAAACCAGGTCTTCTAGGGCCAGAGCTGCTCGAGGTCATCTGCAGTCTCCACTACTGAAAGTCACCAGCCTTCCACCAGCCACATTGCAGCCACTGGGGTAGCAGAGCATAGGAGCACCAGGACAGACAAAGGCACATGGAAGACAGGCACTAAGGGAATGTACAAGGGTGATTAGTTTACATTTGTATGCAATGTGGTGTGATTTCATTTATAAATTTGGTTTGGAATGTTTGTTTTGTGGTGCCTTTTACTTTTGCATTGTGGTCAAGTGGATACTGCGACGGCCAGTGATAAAAGGGGAGGTGAATTGGGGTTTACGGTTACTTGGGTCACACTCTAATTAGTTCTTTGCGCACATCCTGGGCAGAAAAGGACTGCCTAGGTTGCTTCCTCCCTCCCTCTTCCTCCTTTTCCTCTTCGTCCTCCTCCTCTTTCTCATGCTTCAGCTTCTCAGCCGCTCATCGTGTAGCTGGTGGCAAGGGCTGTGCCCTCTTGATGGCGAGGTTGTGCAGCATGCAGCAGATTACTGTGAGTCTTGACAGTCCTTCTGCTGTGTATTGCAGGGCTCCTCCAGAGCAGTCCAGGCAATGGAAGTGTTGTTTCTGCATGCCAATGATCTGTTCTATCACATTTTGTGTGACAGCTTGGCTTTCATTGTACGTATACTCTGCACATGTGCGTGGGTTGCAAATGTGAGTCATGAGCCGTGTTGTCAGCGGATAGCCCTTGTCACCCAATAGCTACCCTTTAGTTTGTCACGATGGCTCAAATGCAACTGGCACAGCGGACTGCTGCCAGAATACCAGGCATTGACATGCATGATTCGATGGCTATGGTCATACACGAGCTGGATGTTGATTCCTTTCAGTTTTGGTATAGGGCACAGTTGGCATGCGGTACCCGTTGTGCAATGTGCGTGCAGTCAATGACACGCTGCACCATGGGGAAGTCTGCAAACCCAGTGAAGCTGTGTGCTTGCTCCACCTGTTGGTCTCTGGCAAGACAGAATGTAATGTAGATGGCTTTCTTTGAGTAGAGAGTTTCAGTGACCTCTCTTATACAACAGAGAACGACAAACTGCAAGATGTTGAAAATATCTCCAATCCCAGCCTGGAAGGAGCCTGACAAGTTCATCATCACAGTCAGCTTCACAGACGCTGGCAGTGCAGTCCTTGCCCTGCTCTGAGGTTGTAGTTGTGGCTGCAACAGGTTGCAGATTTCAGTGAGGACATCCTTATTGAAGTGTAGACATCTCACACATTGCTCCTCCTTGAGGTTCAGTTCGGAGAATTGTTCCCTGAACACCCTGGGTGGATATGTCCTCGTGCTGAAAGCCTTTCTCTCCTCTGCCTCCTCCAGCAACTTGTCCTGTTCTGCATGGCCTCTGTTCCTTCTCCAAGTCCTACTGTATTCCCAGAGGAATGCCTACTAGTGCACCCAGAGCAGTGAGCAATTGGTTTGTGCAGAAGCCTTGAAATCAGCAAAAGATCCTCAGCACCTGTCACACCACTCCCTGTAGACTTTTTCAACTTGAACAAACTATGGAAAGCACCAACATTTGTACAATCTTAACAACAGCCAGAAGGAATCAATGAGCAACTAACCAGTAAGTAGTTGATGATCCTTTTAAATAACATGTGGGGTGGGGTTGGAGGTCTGACCTGCTGCTTCTTGCATGTTCAGCTGTGCAATGTTAAGAGGTGACATTAGCTGCAGCGTTGAACTCCAAAACGGCAGCACTGGTGTCAAATCAGCATTGAATGCTGATTGAAGTCATGATCTGCCTGCTCTGCATACTTCTGGTGGGCGATCACAGCATGCCCACGCTAATGCCGGAACGGCAACTGGCATGAATCACAGCAGAAATGTCTGCATGCTTAGCAGATGCCATTTTGCTCCCTGAATGGCATGCGTAGCACCAAAAACAGCCTCTACCGAGCCCAATTTCACACTCCATAATGTTTTAGAGACCTAATGATTAGGCTTGGATGCCGTAAAATTGGGCAAAAATAGAGAGGAGTGAGGCAGGAGCTACATGTTGATGATCATTCTAATAATTGGTCCAAACACTCAATAATTCAACTGCATGAGGTACTGCATCCTTAACATTTTTTGCTTGCAATGTTCAGATCCATTCGAGATGGAACTCAAACAGGATGAGGGCATTGTTATTGGGTACAGGTCAGAGTAAATAAGGCAGCGGTTGGTGGATTGCAAAGCTCTGACTGGCTGGTAGTATTTTCCTCACAAGTGTGTCATTTCTGTTACACAGAAACTTCCAACTGAGAGAAAGAAATTGTGCCAGAGGGCTGCCAAAAGGCAAATCTTCAAAAAGGAAAACAGAACTACTCCAGGGAACTATAGACCAGTAAGATTAACATCAGTGGTACGAAAGATACAAGAATCTTTGCTCAAAGATCAGATAACAAAGCCGGAGTTAATAAAATGAGAGCTTTGTTACAGTCAAGTGAGGAGGGGTCGAATGGCTTCCCTCTTTTCCCTCTCCTTGTTTGACCACAACAGGTTTAATTCTTTCTTAAAGTGAATGTACTGGCCAATTCAGTAAATGTTTGATTATTTACTTGCTGTGATCATAACAAAAACTAATCGGACAGGTTTTCTTGAGTTAACAAAGGGGCGGCACAGTGGCGCAGTGGTTAGCACCGCAGCCTCACAGCTCCAGGGACCCGGGTTCAATTCCGGGTACTGCCTGTGTGGAGTTTGCAAGTTCTCCCTGTGTCTGCGTGGGTTTTCTCCGGGTGCTCCGGTTTCCTCCCACAAGCCAAAAGACTTGCAGGTTGATAGGTAAATTGGCCATTATAAATTGTCACTAGTATAGGTAGGTGGTAGGGAAATATAGGGACAGGTGGGGATGTTTGGTAGGAATATGGGATTAGTGTAGGATTAGTATAAGTGGGTGGTTGATGTTCGGCACAGACTCGGTGGGCCGAAGGGCCTGTTTCAGTGCTGTATCTCTAATCTAATCTAAAATTAACTTTATTGTACCTAAACTGAACTATTAAAATAATAAACAATGTGCCAACTTTTGCTCAAACACACACACACAAAACGTTTATACACACACAAATAGATTACAGAGTGGGGAAAGGTAGCTTGGTTGCATTAGAGTCCATAAAAAAGGTATACAGTCTGTGGAGATTGGTGATTTGGCTGGCTTCTAGCTGAACTCAGTGGTCCTGAGGCTTTTAGTTTGAAGAGGTAGATGACTGGTTCGGTGAGTTGGAGACAGCAATGCAGATGATTTCCTCCAATGGGGTTTCTGATTGTAGCGGGAGTATGCAAAGATGGTCAGTCAACAGGCAGGATTGGAAGGCTTTCAAACTGGAATGGAGAGAAAGAGAGAAGCACCCTCATTTAGGGCCTGCACATGTCAGAGTCCAGTTGCTTCTCCATTGCTGCAGAGAAAGCACTAGCTTCAAACTGCAGATGGGACGGGGCTTGTCACATGACAGTCACTCAGTCATTCAAACATAGCAGATAGTAGTATTTCTTTAAACTTCTGAGTCTTGCTTCTTGCTGGAGACTGAGCAGACATTTTGTCTCCTTCCTCACAAGCATTGCTCTGTAGGATACAGTGTTGTAAATTAGGTGACCATCCTAAGCTTCTTGTTAAAAAAAAATTCAGATCTTCAGTAATTGGATTGAAGAAAATTATCATTCAACAAAACACATTGGCATAGCAGCTTCTTTCTGACATTGACTCCTGGATAAAGGTGCCAATTATGATGGAGGAAAACATTTAGCTGGTCAGAGAAAATGGTGTTATGGTATGTTTAGTAAAGGTTAGACACACAGTCACATGATTCAAATCCACAATTGTTCACGTGGTGATTTTAATTTTTTTTGCGACAAGTGCCAAGCAAAACTCTCATACTTATGTGCATGGAGGACGAAAAATCAGAGGATGAGTCAACTCAGGTGGCTTTAGAGTGAAGTAGAAGCAGGAGCTTGGGAGGTACCTGCATGCCTAGCTCTCGCCAAGTGAATGGTGAGAAGGGCAGGATAAGGAACAAAAAACTCTCAATTAAGTATCAAAAAGAGATTTGTTTCCTCTGAGAAATATAGATGTTTAACAATACCCTATCAGTGCTCCGTAACAAGAGGCTAACAGGTCGGGGGTTATGGAACCTGCTCAATTTTCCCTGTTTCAAGATCCCTGAAAAGGTCAGTAGTGCTCACAATTATCAGATTGGAAGAGGGGGATTTTCCCAGGCCTTCAGAGGTGGGGGGAGGCGAGTGGGATAATTGGGAAAAAAAGCCACAGTGTCTGTATCCCGGCGTCTTCCCACCTCCTTCCGTCTTTCCCAGGGGCGGGTTGGGATTCTTGTTGGCAACCCGCGCAGCAGCAGCATGAAGGCAATTAAAGTATTTAATGAGACAATTAAGAGACATTTTGCACCTACAATGGCTATTTGCCAACAGCGGATGGGTCACATGCAGCATCTGGAACATGGCAGCTTAGAGGAGGTGAGAGTACAGTGGGAAGTTATTGAGGCTGGCAACTGACATGCACTCAGTACTATAAAGAGGGAAAACAGCAAACCTGAGGTCAGCCATGTGCAGAGGCTTGTGAAGACAGGAGCAGGTCATAGAGGCTGGTATTAATGATAATGGTCTTGGTAAGGAAATTGCTGGAAGTTCCTGCAGGAGACCTTCACAACTCAACGAGGCTACAGATCTTCCCCATTTCCGTTTCATTTTCTCGGAAGTAGCTCCCCAAAGTCACCACAGGACAAATCTCTGAGCAGCCAGCGTGAAGGCTGCCGGTGGTCCTTTAAATCCTGCATGCTCAGTCGTGATCCCGACTCATCATCCCGCCCACCATCCCTCATTGGGCAGCAATCCTGAATGTGGGTTCCTAATTGGGCACATTCCGGAAAATTCAATTTGAAGACCCGCTATTTACGCGTCCGAGTTCCTGACCCAGAAATCACCCCGCCATTCGTCCAAAAACTAAGGCAGCAAGTTTCTGGCTAATTTATTTATTTTATTTATTTATAGATACAGCAATGAAACTGGCCCTTTCGGCCCACCGAGTCTGTGCCGACCAACAACCACCCATTTATACTAACCCTACAGTAATCCCATATTCCCTACCACCTACCTACACTAGGGGCAATTTACAATGGCCAATTTACCTATCACCTGCAAGTCTTTGGCTGTGGGAGGAAACCGGAGCACCCGGCGAAAACCCACGCGGTAACAGGGAGAACTTGCAAACTCTGCACAGGCAGTACCCAGAATTGAACCCAGATCACTGGAGCTGTGAGGCTGAGGTGCTAACCACTGCGCTACTGTGCCGTCCACTGTAATGTGTCCAGAGAACTATTTTCTCTCAGAACTGTACATGTTTAACATGATCCTATTGTATTATTCAATATGAAATGGCAAACAGTTTGAAGTCACAAACTTTCCTGCTGTCTGGAAGTTAACCCGCTGACTGAGGAAGTCTCAACTCATTTTGTGTGGTGAAATCACAGCTGTTGACTGAATTAAGAGCAATAACAATTACTCAAAGTATAACAGTGAGAAACTGTCAGATGATAACTGGGAATGGGAACTGAAAATCACCCGAAGTAAAAGCTCACAATTCCTGAAAAACTGACCCATCAATCAACTCAAAATTTAATAATAATGTACAAGTGGTTCTAGGAATAATGTAATTCCCCTTTCGCCTATATTTCTTTTACCCAAGAAATAGATCTCACTAAACTTGGCATGATACTTACTGGCATCAGAACCTCCACGGTGACAGATTGGGATGGTGCACAAAAATTGGATTGATTTGCAATCATGCTCATTGTCAAGTGATTTTAATGTGATGCTTGGTTGGGTACCAGAATGGGTAGGTGTTAATTTCACCTCTCATGCCTCATGCCCTCTGAGCTCACCATATCAGGCACTACATTATAATGAAATATTGAGTGAAGGTCAGACAGTCTCCCAGTGCAGTGAGCAGAAAACTTAGATAGGAGATCTTGGCTGAGTTGCTCTTGCCTCTTGGCAGTTGGCCAACAACAGCATTGTCAGCAGATTGGGAGTGGGAGACCTGTCTTAGTCACTGGAGGTACCTGGCCCAGGAAAGACTAAGTAGAGGAAAAAAGAGAGTAACAAATCCTGGGGTGATGTGTCACCATGGCGGCAACCTTCCAATACACTTCATTATGTATCAAAAAGGAGTGTGCAATTGTGCATGATGCCATCACTCCTACTATTATTGCTAATAACTTAGTTTAATTACACAGCAGTAAAGACTGAAATCAAAGCTCTGTTGTAGAAATCTGTGGTACAGTCAATTTGATGTCTGGTGTAGCAGGAACTTTCTCCATTGACCAGTGCGGCAGTATTTGCTTTAAATAGTAATGATGTTCATCACCTGTGATCTGTCCAACTGCCTGTATTTTTGTTTCTGTTTGATAATATCCTGTATCTGATAAAGTTGGTGGTGTCCTTGATACCTTGAATTGGAAGTTCCTCTGTTGGCAATAGGATAGGATGCACGGGTAAATTGACAGGTAAACCAAGAACAGGTAGTATCATTCAGGATTTTTTGGTCTGGGACAATCAGAATAATCAGACGACGGGAAAGACCTTATGAAATACCAGCATCTGTGATAGGAAGCTGGAAGGTAGCAGTCTAGAGAATCTGCCCATTTTCCCTGTCTCAAGATCCCTGCAAATTCATTTGTTCTTTTCAGGGTGAGTAGCGCTCACAATATTTGCCCAGGTTTGTGGAAATTCCTTCTGGTTAATGCTCTGCTACTTTCCAATATATCTGGTTTCAGACAGACTGCAAAAGCAATTTTTACCTGTTGCTACAGGACTGGGCTACACTGTGTAAAGAAAGGTGATTGGCCATCCCAGAGTCACAAAACATTTTCAGTGGGAGTCCCAAGAAATAATTTGATTAATTGGAGATCTTTTCAATATTTTTAACCTTCCATATGATTGAATATTACAACAACTTGGATTTATATAGTAACTTTAATGTAAAAAAAAGTCCCAAGTTGCTTCACAGAAGCAGAATCAGACAATAGTCAGCTTGGGGCTGAATTTTACTAGTCCTCTAGGCTGAGAGACGGGGAGGGGTCATAAAATAGCGAGGGAAAGCAGAGGGTGGATTGCCCATTGCCTTCCCAATGTATGGAATGTTGCCAGCAGTGGGGAAGGTGGAGGACGGCCTTCCCGCCCAGAGGCCAATTGAGACCCTTAAGTGGCCACTTAAGGACCTCTTCCTGTCACTGCTGGCATTTTTCCAGCAGCGGGTGGGCCCTCCCACCAGGTGGGGAGCCTTCCCTGGAAAATCTGGCAGCCTCCCTGTGGTCTATGGAGTGCCCTCCCCTCTCGCCCCTGCAGCGGCAAGGACCACCCCTGCAGAAACATCCCCCCCCAAACCTCACCAACCCTGCTCCACTCCTTGCTCGGGTCTGCTTGATTGGTCCCGGTGACCCCCGACCCCACTTACCCTGTGAGGAGATTGGCGCCCATTTTTGATAGTTGCAGTCCGAGCGGTGGCCACTGTTCCTGGTGGCACTGCTGAGACTGAAGAGCTGCCAGCCGCAAAAGTAGTCATAAGTAAAAAGTGGTATAATGTTGAAAGGCCACCCAGAATTTTCTATGGCTAAAGAATTCTTGCCCCTCCAAAAGTAGCTAACAACCATCAGCAAAATGTAAGTAAAATGGCCATTTTATGCTTGTTCACGTCACTAACAATGAACTTACACAGCATTCCATGGTTGCTCAATCAAATCTGAAACTAAATATTTTGCTCCAAATCAGACCTAGTTCTTCGAATGGGGAGGATTTTGAATGATCACTGCAGCAGTTAAGAATAGTGACTGGTGCAGCAGAGCTTTCTACTCAAGAGCATGGGTGTAACAGCAATTAGGCAACATTACAGTTTTTTGTCTTCAGCTGACTTCCCACAAGTGCAGTTTTCGACATGAGTCATTGGGAAGCAATCAAGAGGAGGATCCTCAGCTACAGTTACCCAAAGATACTGAGACAAATTGTACCGTGACTACAGCTCTATGTCACATGATTCACCGCCTGCTCCATGCTGTACCCTCTTATTATGTGCCAGTTCTGTTTTCAACCTGTGGGTATTGAGACAAGACTAGTTCATTGCATGCAAATTCCTTCTGCAGTACCTTCTCTTTCCCTCATGGCAAGTATGAAGCATTTTGTGTAGGCCTGCTATTTTTATTTTATTGTGTTGGAGATTTGGGCTAACATTTTTCTGTGCCAGTGCAGTGTTGTTACACAGATCGTTATCAACTGTTACGAGCTCACAGGACAACAGTCTTGCTTGTACAGTGTCTTTATTGAATTGCCTTATGATGGCTGCCTGCAGTGAGTGCCTCCTGGTAGAGGTCACATGACTACAGCAAGCCTGGAGGCACATTAGTACAGTATTGCATTTCTACCCCAAACGTCCCCCTTTCATACAAAAAAACAAAAAAAATTTGCACGCATTATCTTTTACACTGTGAGTTACACAAGTTACCCACTATGCACACAACTGTTCTCATGCATTAGCAGTTCGTTATTCTCATCAGTCTCTGCACATGCAGGAACACATAGGGCTGAATTTTATAGGCCCGCCGCCGATGGTGGCCCGCCTGCACGGGTCGCACGTCAAACAGCTGCAGCGGCAGATCATTTAAATAGCTGGGGCAGGCTGCCCCCCCCATCCCCCCACCTCACCGATCACGTGGAGGGGGCGGGCTGTCCATCCCCAACAATGGCGTCAGCTGTCTGTGCGCTGGCGCTGATGCCATATTTAAAGGGCTTTTAGCCCAACCAGCATATTTAAATATTTAAAGAAAAATTCAATGAAATTAAATAAATACATCTCTTTTGCCCCTCTCCCAATCCCCATAACAATTAAATTAATTATTTGCCTTTTCCCCCCCAAACACTTACCTTTGCCATCTGACCTCTGCCCCCAAACTGCACAAACTTTAAACTATAACCCTTCCCACCTTCCCCTACACACATGACGTTAATTTGACCCCGTTTCCCCAGACAGGGATCTGAAGGCACGGGAGTGCTGGCCGCTGGGCCGAAGATCACAGTGGGTTATCAGGAGGCGAGGTAAGATTATTTAAGGCCCCCCCCCCCCACTCCCACCGCCCGCCATGGATCCCGACAGCTCCTTAAAATCCAGCCCATAGTCTTTAAATCATTCCGGTCTCTTAATGGTGCGCATGCACGTTGTCATTGGCTGTTCATCTAGGTGATTTTCCTTCTCCAGGGAGTATTGTTCCCATGTCACTTATCATTGCTGCGATAACTGTTGTTGTTCCATTTCCGATTTTGCGGTGCTGTGGACCTTTGGGACGGATGGTTGATCTGGGAATCTATGCAGATGGTGAGTTCCCATCTTCCTGATTGGCCGCCTGCAGTGAAGGAACAGCTTCTCCAGTTGTGCATATGTGCCTGCGGTTGCGACGGTATAACTGGTCGTTCACTTCCACCCTGTACGATCGAGGTGACAACTGCTCTATGCAGATCCCAAGTTGCCACTTGGGCTGACTCTTGTTGAGGACGTTGAAGGTTTGTACGTTGACTGGTTCTCCACTGCTCAATTCTGGCAATGGTTTGGCAGTTTTGTCAGAATGAAATTTGGCTTTCTACTGTTTCACCTTGATTTTGTCACTCACGCCTGTTACTACTTCTGGCTTCAGTAGTTTTTTTGTTATTGGAAGAGTAGTTTGGGTGCGGCCTTACATTAGCCTTTGTACTGGACTAATTTCCATGCCTTCAGTAGGCATGTTTCTCCGCTCGAGGTTTGCCTTGTATACATTTGTGCTGGATTTGCTCGCTTTCTTTATGATTCCTTTAACGATTTTCACTGCCGTCTCAGCCTTTCCATTGGACTGGGGATAGTGTGGAGATGAAGTATGGTGTTGAATTTCCCAATCCTTCATGAAGCGGCTGAATTCTTCAGTTGTGAACTGAGGGCCATTGTCGGTCATTACAATGTCTGGGATGCCGTAACGACTGAATTGTGCTTTCAGGCATTCTAAAATCTCAATGGTAGTCATTGAGGTCAGCTGGTCTACCTCCCAGTAGTCAGAATAGTAGTTTACGGTGACAAGATAATCAGTTCCTGTGAGAGTGAAGAGGTCTACTCCCAGCTTCATCCAAGGTCTGTCTGGAATGTCATGTGTCATCAGTGGCTCTTTTGCTGGCTTAGCTTTGTACTCATTACACACACTGCACAGGCTGAGCTGGTCCTTGATTTCATTGGTCATGTTTGGCCAGTATAGCACTTCTCTTAGCTTCCTCAGACTCAACTCAATTCCTTGGTGACTTGCATGGATGTGCTTTAGCATCTTTCCTCTCAACTCCTTAGGGATAATGACTATTTACTTTGTACAAGATGCCATCTTGGGCTGTCAATTCATCTCTCTAAGCCCAATATGCTCTTGTGGCCACAGGCCATCCTTTCATCACTAATTCTTGCAAGACTTGGAGAGTTGCATCTTGTTGGGTAATTTGCTTGATTTGAGCAAGGCGCTTGTCTGTCAAATTCAATGTCTCTGCTGGGGAGATGACTTCCACAGCATGTCGAGCTGCAGCTTCACGTTGGATTTGGAAGATTTCACACTCTGTCGTAGCATCCTCTACTTTCTTCATAGGGAGTGCAGCTCTCGACAGCATGTGAGTGACGTACATCTGTTTCCCTTGCTTGTATGTCACATCCAGATGGTATCTCTGTAACTGGAGTAACATTCTTTGCAAACATTTTGGAGCAGATAGTAGCGGATTGAGGAAAACGCTTTGAAGTGGCTTGTGGTCGGATTCGACTGTCACTTTGTCTCTTCCAGGTAGGTATTGATGAAAATGTTCACAAGCAAAGACAATGGCCAGGAACTCTTTCTCAATCTGAGCATAGCGTCAATCCATTTGCATTAATGCCCTGGATGCAGATACAACTGGTTGTTCTTGCTGCATTCGGGTGGCTCCAAGTCCTGTCTCGCTGGTGTCACACTGCATAGTATTTCAGCACTGGTGTTGCCGTCAATATTTGCTTGATTTTAGTGAATGCTGCTTCTTGTCCTGTGCCCCAAAACCACTGCACATCCTTGGCAGTGAGTTGGCATAATGGTTCTCACTCCGACGACAAATTGGGCAAGAATTTTGCTAAATAGTTGATAAATCCAACAAATTGTTGCACTGCTTCCACTTTTGTTGGTCGCTACATCGCTCACCTTTTTGGGATCTGGGCGAAGACCTTTTTCTCTCAGTACATGACCTATGTACTTGACTTGGGGCATCTTTAATTGCAATTTTTTCTTGTTCAGCTTCAGGTTCATCTGGTAAGCTCTGTCCAGCAGTTGCACTAGATTTTGTTCATGGTCAGCATTCATAAACTGGCAAATCATTCACTATAGCTTCCACTCCAGGAATATCACTATCTCATGATGTCTGCGTTGATACTCTTCTGGAGCCATGGAAATGCCAAACGGCATGCACAACCATCTGCATCTCCCGAACGGTGTCCAGAATGTAGTTAGAAAGCTGCTGCTTTCATCCAGCTTCACTTGCCAGTAACCATCCTACGCATCTAGATTACTGAAGATTTTTGCCTTTGCAAGTTTTGGCAAAATATCTTTGATGGTTGGCATGAGGTAGTGAGATCTCTTCAGAGCTTTATTTAGATCCTTTGGGTCGATGCATACTCTCAGCTTCCCAGGTTGTTTCACTGCTACCATGCTGCTAATCCATTCTGTTGGAGTTGTCACTTTCTTGATTACTCCCTTCTTTTCCAGCTCTTCTATCATTTTTTTCAAGCTGGCTTTGAGGGCAGCTGGAACTTTCCTCAGCAGATGCTGAATTAGTCTTACCCTCTCATCTACTTTGAAATGATATTCTCCAGGAAGACATCTTAAACTTGTATATACATCGTTGTACTCCTCTAGGATCTGTTCCGCAGTCAATGGTTTAGTGTGCTGCGACACATTGCAAATCTCTTCTTGCACGTTGAGGGTTACCAGTCCAAGCCTTAGACTTGCTTCGGCTGAGATGAGTGGCTTTTGCTTGCCGTCTGTGATTTGGAACTCCAGATCTTCGTTCTTTTCGTTGTATTGGGCTCTCAGAGTAACTTGTCTTCTTGGCACTAGTATGGTGCATCATATAGCCTCAGCCTTACTTTTGAGGGCTTCATTTTTGGATCGCCATGTTGAGCCACTTTGCACAGGTCTATGAAGGTCATGATGTTGCATGACGCACTGGTGTCTGTCTGACACTTTATGTTGACTTGATATTCTCCTTCTACAGTCATCATTCCAACAGTCACAAACTATTTATCACCTATCGACCTGACTGAATCAACCTGCTGTATGGTGTATAGTGGTTCATCAGAATCGTCGGCTGACATCTCTCCAGTGGCCATCTGTACTTGCTTGTTGTGCTTCCTTCTAGCCAAACACTTGTGGGCACAATGATTTGGCGTCTTGCAGTGAGAACACTGCTTTCCCCACGCTAGCCATGCCTTCTTTTCCTTTGTGTGATGTCCTCCGCAGTATTTGCATCCTGTCCTTCGTACGTGATCTTTCTGTCCTTTCGGCCTTGCATAATGCAAGGCCTGGTCTGTTCTGCCATGAATATGCACTAGCTGCTGATTTACAACCTCAGCACTTCTGCACATGTCGATCACTTTCCTGAGAGTAAGTTTGTCCTCTCTCAGTTGACGTGCTCTCACTGAGAGATCTCTTATGCCTAATACAATCCTGTCTTTAATTAGATCATCTTTTAGTTGCACAAATTTCCAGGATTCTGCGAGCTGTGTTAATGCAGTCACATATTGATCAATGAACTGTTTTTCACCTTGGGTCCTAATATTGAACACATACCGTTCATAAGTTACGTTCACTTGGGGTTCAAAGCATGCTTTCAAGGCACAGTGGCGCAGTGGTTAGCACCGCAGCCTCACAACTCCAGCAACCCGGGTTCAATTCTGGGTACTGCCTGTGTGGAGTTTGCAAGTTCTCCCTGTGTCTGCGTGGGTTTCCTCCGGATGCTCCGGTTTCCTCCCACATGCCAAAGACTTGCAGGTTGATAGGTTAATTGGCCATTATAAATTGCCCCTAGTATAGGTAGGTGGTAGGGAAATATAGGGACAGGTGGGGATGTGGTAGGAATATGGGATTAGTGTAGGATTAGTATAAAATGGGTGGTTGATGGTCGGCACAGACTCGGTGGGCCGAAGGGCCTGTTTCAGTGCTGTATCTCTAAACTAAAATCTCTGCTCTCTGTTTTTTTTTCTCTTCGGAGAGATTTAGGGTGGAATACATTTTCTAACCATCTCTTCCCAACAATGATAAAAGTGCTCATAGAATGCTTTCGAGATAGTTTCTCAGAGTAGCATGTTCTGGAACCAACCAGAGAGCAGGTTATATTAGATTTGGTATTGTGTAATGTGACAGGATTAATTAATGACCTCAGAGTAAAGGCACCTCTCGGTAGCAGCGACCACAATATGATTGAATTTTGCATCCAGTTTGAAAGAGAGAAGAGTGGGTCTAAGACTAGTATTTTAAACTTAAATAAGGGCACAAAAGCTGAGCTAGCTGAAGTGAACTGGGTTACTAGGCTAGGAGATAGATCAATAGAGAAGCAGTGGCAGACATTTAAGGGGATATTTCAGAATACTCAGGATAAGTATATTCTTAATATAATGAAAAATTCTAAGGGGAGGACCCATAATCTGTGGTTAACTAAAGAAGTTATGAAAGCATTGAACCTAAGGAAAAAGCATATAATTGCACAAAGATGAGTGGCCAGAATAAAAGAATGACAGAGAATGACTAAAAGGTTAATCAGGAGAAAGAAATTAGAGTATGAGAGGAAGCTAGTTAGAAATGTAAAAACAGATAGCAAGGGCTTCCACAGATATTTGAAAAGGAGAAGAGTGAGTAAAGTGGGTGTTGGTCCTCTAGAGAGTGAGAATGGGGAGCTAATAGTAGATAATAAGGAAATGGCGGATGAAATGAACAAATATTTTGCTTCTGTCTTCACTATAGAGAATACAAAAAACATTCCAGTAATAGCTATAAAACAGGAGGTGGAAGGAAGAGAGGAACTTGGTGAAATTATAATCACCAGGGAAGTGGTACTGACCAAACTGATGGAGCTGTGGGCTGACAAGTCTCACGGACTTGATGGACTTCATCCAAGGGTCTTAAAAGAGGTGGCTAATGAGGTAGTAGATGCATTGGTGTTAATTTTTCAAAATTCTGTAGATTCTGGAAATGCTCCATCGGACTTGAAAGTAGCAACTATTAACCCCTCATTCAAGAAGTTGGGGGGTGTGGGGGGAGACAGAAAACAGGTAACTATAGGCCAGTTGGCTTGACGTCTGTCATGGGGAAGATGTTAGAATTGATCATTAAGGATGCTATAGCTGGACACTTAGAAAAACTCAAGGTAATTGGGAATAGGCAGCATGGTTTTGTGAAAGGGAAATCATGTTTGACCAATTTATTGAAGTTCTTTGAAGGAGTAACATGTGCTGTGGATAAAGGGGAGCCCGTTGATGTACTGAACTTGGATTTCCAGAAGGCATTTGACAAGGTAGCACATAAAAGGTTATTGTGCAAAGTAGGAGCTCATGGTGTAGGGGGTAGCATATTAGCATGGATACAAGATTGTCTGGCTGGCAGAAAAAAGAGAATATGCATAAATGGGTCCTTTTCTGATTGGCAGGATGTGATGAGTGGAGTCCTGCAGGGGTCTGTGCTGGGGCCCCAATTTTTTACAATTTATATCAATGACTTAGATGAGGGGAGCGATGGCATGATAGCTAAATTTGCAGATGACACAAAGATAGGTAGGAAAGTATGTTGTGAAAAGGACATAAGGAGGTTGCAGACTGATATAGATAGGTTGAATGAGTGGGCAAAAATCTGGCAGATTGAGTATAATGTGGGAAAATGTGAAGTTGTTCACTTTGGCAGGAAGAATAAAAAAGCAGAGTATTACTTAAATGGAGAACAACTGCAGAATTCAGGGGCGCAGAGGGATCTAGGTGTTCTAGTGCATGAGTCACAAAAAGGGAGTATGCAGGTACAGCAATCAATAAAGAAGGCTAATGGAATGCTATCCTTTATTACGAGAGGAATTGAAAATAAAAGTAAGGATGTTATGCTTCAGTCATACAGGGCATTGGTGAGACCATGTCTCGAATACTGTGTGCAGTTTTGGTCTCCTTATTTAAGGAAGGATGTAAATGCTTTGGAGGCAGTTCAGAGGAGGTTTATTAGATTGATACCTGGAATGAGCAGGTTGTCTTATGAGGAATGGTTGGACAGACTGGGCCTGTTTTCCCTGGAGTTTAGAAGAGTGAGGGGAGACTTGATTGAAGTTTATAAGATCCTGAATGGTCTTGACAAGGTGGATGTTGAAAGATGTTTCCTCTTCTGGGTAAGTTCAGAGCTAGGGAGCACTGTTTCAAAATTAAGGGTTGCACTTTTAGGACAGCGATGAGGATAAATTTTTTCTCTCAGATGGCTGTGTAACTTTGGAATTCTCTGCCTTGGAAAGTGGTGGAGGTGGAGTCATTGAATATTTGTAAGGTGGAGGTAGATAGATTCTTGTTAGGCAAGGGAATCAAAGGTAATGGGGGGGGGGGGGGGGGGTAAATAGGATGATCTTATTGAATGGCGGAGCAGTCTCCAGAGGCCGAATGGTCTACTTCTGCTCCTAATTCGTATGCTTTTATGCAGCTACTCGTAGCTGCTCTGGTTTGTTAATTAAATCTGTCACAATTTCGTTATTTTGCCAATTCTGCTTCATATCACCTTTCATTTCGACCAGCGCTGGGAGAGGAAAATTTGCAGCCATTTTGTCTTACCCAGTGCTTTCAGCTGTGGCCTGCTTCTTTCTTCCTTTTCTGTGGCTTCCTGTGGCTTTTAGATGCTTTTAGCAGCTCTGAACATTCCTGTGTTCCTCTTTTGGTAGCTGTGCTTCTGTACAACTCTTCAAAACTCAATCTCAGCTCCACTCTGACACCATGTTAGGAGCTCACAGGACAACAGTCTTGCTTGTACTGTGTCTTTATTGAACTGCCTTGTGATAGCCGCCTGCAGTGTGTGCCTCCTGATAGAGGTCACGTGACTATGGCAAGCCAGGAGGCACATTACTACAGTATTGCATTTCTATCCTAAACATCAACAGCTACTTTTCTTCATGCCAATACATGATCGGTGCTTCACAACAATATTCAAGTTTTACCTTTGTGCTGTCAGTTAATTCATGTAACTACCTCCAGACCTCTGAGTGGTTGCCATTGATGCTGGAATTTTCCTGCCCTCATTCCAGCTTTTATGAGTTTCTGAACAGCCTTGTATGGGGCAGAACCTCCTCTGCTTATATGACAATTGATTGGCCAGGGGGACTTCCTAAGTTGGCAGTTCCTGACCTTAGCCATAGAAAGGCACCCAGTGAGCTGAGGTACACTGAGCCTCCGCAAGAATGCAGGAGGGCCCAACCGCAGGGTCCAAACCTAGCAAGCAGCCAGGAAGGGGAACATTGAAAAAGAAATCCTGGATGGGCCCACTACCTTGGGGATGAGCTGAGGAGTGCTAGAGTTTGGGGGTAGGACCTGAGAAACCTTCAACCTCTCAGGTATTTGTGTTTCTAGGCACTTGGTGCAGATTAGTTTTGTTTTATGTTTTAGAGATACAGCACTGAAACAGGCCCTTCGGCCCACCGAGTCTGTGCCGACCATCAACCACCCATTTTATACTAATCCTACACTAATTCCATATTCCTACCACATCCCCACCTGTCCCTATATTTCCCTACCACCTACCTATACTAGGAGTAATTTATAATGGCCAATTAACCTATCAACCTGCAAGTCTTTGGCATGTGGGAGGAAACCGGAGCACCTGGAGGAAACCCACGTAGTCACAGGGAGAACTTGCAAACTCCACACAGGCAGTACCCAGAATTGAACCCGGGTCGCTGGAGCTGTGAGGCTGCGGTGCTAACCACTGCGCCGCTGTGTTGCCCATAGTGCCAAAGGTGCGCCCATAGTGGAGTAACCGCCGGAATGGCTGCCTGTGGAATTTTAGAACAATGAGGTTTAATGTGACAAGTTTGACATTTCCATATTTGAAATCATTTCCTCCCTCCAACTATTGGTTTGCAATACTCCATTACATAGGTTAACACTACGTTAAAGATCTGTTTGGAAAAAATCAAGCTTTCTGCAACTTTCCTGGAAAGATAATATTGTGGCCTCCACAGACAGCAAGTTAAATTCCTCATTGAGTGTTGAAGGACTACTTTTATTCATGTATCATGGCTGCTTTTTTTCCATCCTGCAAACAAAAATTGAACACTTCAAAACCACAGATCCCAGCAGGCTTGATAAATTAAAAGGAAAAACAGCCATGTTTTTCCCACAATTCTTGAATTATCATGGTCAAGGACAGTGTATATGTGATTACGATTACGATTGCCTTTCCCTTCCAGCCCACAACACTACTGCTCAAGTGTTGCAAACCCACTTGAACGTTAGAGATAAGGGGTGACTTAATTATGAGGGGCCTATTTAGAGTAGACAGGAAGGACATGTTTTCCCTAGTGGAGAGGTCAATTACCAGGGGGGACAGATTTAAGGTGATTGTTAGAAGGGTTAGAGAGGACAGGAAAGATTTTTTCACCCAGAGGGTGGTGGGTGTCTGGAATTCACTGCCTGGATCAGCGGTGGAGACAGAAACCCTCAAGTCATTTAAAAGTTACTTGGACCTGCACCTGAAATGCTGTAAACTGCAAGGCTAAGGACCAGGTGCTGGAAGGTGGGATTAGAATGGGTGGCTAGTTTTTTCAGCCAGCGCAGACATGATGGGCTGAATGGCCTCTTTCACTGCCATAACTTTTCTATGGTTCTATGGTTTTAGAACATTCTAAACTGGGATAAATGTGGGACAGCAAGGGTCCTAGGTGAACCCACAAACCTGACATAGTCAAACAGCCATGAAAGTTTAGCTCGGTAGCCATTTT
This sequence comes from Heterodontus francisci, assembly GCF_036365525.1. NCBI lineage: Eukaryota > Metazoa > Chordata > Chondrichthyes > Heterodontiformes > Heterodontidae > Heterodontus > Heterodontus francisci. The sequence continues at coordinate 23,900,750 of NC_090389.1, forward strand.
TCACCTCCAATCCCATGATGCAGGATAACTCTGGTCATCCTTAAGGGGACTTTGTACCTCTTGAAGGTATGCTTTCTGAGAGAAGAGTAAGAGAAACAAATCTTACTCCTTCAAGAACTTTTAACTTAATCAACAAAATGAAAAAAATCCCCACACCCCTGCAGATACCTTCCCTTCACTGTCATTTATTACCAGACTATCATATAAAGGACACTAGGGGCCTACACGTTCACTTTACAAAGATAGTAACTGCTCAATCCAGCTGCAGATAGGAGGAAACAAAAAATTATCTCCCTCTCTATGATGCATCCATAAGCATGTCTATTGCTTAATTTCCATATAATAAATGATGTGATCATGTGTTCCCTTGCATCTTACAATATTGTGTGCAGCAAGAAACCTGCTGGCATTAAGTTTCCCAGTCGGATTTCCGAAGGCATTTTTAGAAAAAATAATTTTTCTGTTATGGGCATCATCTAGTTGCCCTGAGAAGATGGTGCTGGGTCTATTCTATTTGATACAAGTGACTTTGCTAGGCCTCTTCAGAGGGCAGTTAAGAATCAAACATGTTAGTGTAGGATTGGAGTCACATACAAACCAGATCAAGGAAAGACAGTAGGCTTCATTCCTTAAATCCCAACATGAGTGAAACTGAATTTTAGTGATACCAGCTTTTTAAAAACTGAAATCAAATTCTCAAACTGCCATGGTGGGATTTTAACTCATATCTCCTGGATTATTAGTCCAGGTCTCTGAATTGCTAGTCCAGTAGCATAACCTCTACACCACCCTTTCCCCTTCAGAGGGTAGTCAAGATCAATCAACCTAATTTCATAGGCACTTAATCAAAGTGCATGTCAAAAGCTAACTCGGATGATCCCACACAACACTGCTTCATTGGTTTGCTGATTTGACGCCAGCCATCCACTATTTCTGATTATATGGTGAACTTAGTTGGCAGGAGACCAAATTGCCTTAGTAATCATTAAATAATAGCGGAGGTTATTTGTTTGCTGAAGCCAAGCAAGCTTCACAGATTGAGAGGAAGGTCCAGCAATTGTTTAACTTATATTTAATAAATATTGGCACTCTGTCTATTTGATCTGTGAATGCTGACCACAATTGTTGGTTGAATGACTCTGTTTCTTAGTTTGGAATCAGGGAGTGGTAGCAGCATTGGGTTGACAGTGTCCTTTCAAACTCAGATGATCCTGTTTTATATTTATGTTTTAGTTTTTCCCCGTAAAGAAAATAAGAAAGAACTTGCATTTATATAGCACCTTTCAGGACCGCAGGACATCCCAAAGAGCTTTATAGTCATTGAAGTACTTTTTAGGTTCCTACATTACAAGACAGTTTAACTTAACTGCCCTGTTGTAATGTAGGAAATGTCATGTGCTCTAGTGTTATCTTAAGTAACAGAATGAGATAAGTGGGGCTGGACTTTACAAACACCCCCACATCGGGGTTCGTGGCAGGTGGGGCCTGAAGATACCTCCAGGAGAGATATTGCCGGCGGCAGTGAGGCCTCCCCGTCGCTCGGCGATGGGACCCTCATTTAAAATGAATGCAATAATTATATTTACGCTGCTGCCTTCTGTCCCGCTGCAATCTTCCTGCTGCTGTCCGGCACTCCCACGTCTTCAGATCCCCATCCGGGGAAACAAGGTGAGACGCTTGTGGGGAGGAGGGAGGAGGTAAGTTTCTCAGTGCGGGGGGTGGGGGGGAGGAACGGGGCCAAAGTAAATCATTGGTGCAGGGGATGGTGAGAAGGGTTTGAGGCTAAAGTTTATGCACTTTGTGGTGGGGGTGGGGGGAGGTCAGGTGGGCAAGGTAAGTGTTTTGGGGGGAAAGGGCAAGTTATTAGTTTTATGGTTATTGGGGCAGTGGAAGAGGAGCAAAATAAATGTATTTAATGTTTTCATTCACTGTCTCTTTAAATATTTGAATTAATGGTAAAGCTCAAAGCCCTTTAAAAATGGCATCAGCACCTGTGCACAGGCAGCTGACGCCATTGCTGGGGCCGGACAACCCACCCCCTCCACGTGATTGGGAGTCGGGGGGGGGAGCGGCCTGTTCCGGCTATTTAAATGAGTCGCCGCGCTTCGGATGTGGCGGCTCCACGACTTGCGGCGCAGGATTATAAAATTCAGCCCGTGGATTCTAGTACCTTGAAGATCTCGAACAGGTTTATTAACAGCGAAACTAGTATAAACAATACAAAGCAAACTATGTACAGAACCTTTGTCTAGGGTGTTATAGTTACAGAGTGATGATGGCTTCTAGTCACATGACTACATCTTGGTACTTAGCTCATTAGTATAATGAGTTCTTAAAGGGACATTACTCTTGAAGCGATCATACATCACCTTTCTTTCCAAAGATTAGTCTCATATGCTATAAGTAAAAATACATAAAATTGGATAACATCAAAATTAGTGCTACAGGGATAGAGATTATAAAATTTACAAGTATGAGCATAGGAATTGTGAAATTTACAAGTGCAGAAGCTTAAGAGTCCATATCTCATTTCGATGGTTTGACAACTCTTCTAGATTTTGTTATGGTATTACCTTCTGGGGATGTGGATTTCACCGTTGGCTGGTTTTGGTTTGCAGACATGTTGTCACTGTGTTGGTTGTTGGCCTGTTTTTCCATCACACCCTCATTATCAGAGTGTGTTCCTTCGAGCCTGCTGTGCACGATTGGAGTATTGCACACTTCTCTTAATTGGCTTCAATTCTTCCTCAACACTGTTCCACTACATATTGTAACCTTGTAGGACCTAGGCTCACTGCATACTTTAGATACCTCTGCGGGTAACCATGTTCTCATTGTGGGGTGTATGACTCTGACCTTTGTCCTACGTGTAGCTGAGGTAGTTCCGCCCCTGCGTGTCGGTCATGCACCATCTTCATTCTCCCTTGTTTTATGAGCAGTGTCTCTTGCATCTCACAGAATTTGGACAGATGATGGCTTGGCAGAATCATTCACACTTTTCTGCCAAGCATGATTTCTGCTGGTGACGGTAAGCCTATATCCATAGGTGTAGCTCTAAGGTGTAACATGGCAACACAAAAATCTTGTTTCATTGCCTTATACTTCGGGATAAGTGATTTAACTGTGTGAACCATTCACTCGGCAAGACCATTAGATCTAGGATAATGTGATGAGGACATCACATGGTTTACGCCCCATTTAGTGCACATATCCCTGAAAAGTCTGTCCGTATACTGTGGCCCATTGTCCGAAATAACTCCTTCAGGTGCACCAAATAGACTTAATATGGCACTCAATGTGTCTGCGACAACCGTGCTTGAAGTGTCTTTTACTTGTCTGACAATTGGAAATTTGGGGAAATAATAGGTGACTAAGATAAAGCCGTCTCCATTCACAGAAGATAGTGCCCCAGCAGTGCCAATTTTGGACTAAGGGACTGACAGAATCTCGTGAGGGTGTAGAGGTTCTTTGCATTGTTGTGGCTGGTGGCTCTGGCATGCCTCGTACATCCTCACTAACTTTCGATGTCATTATTGATCCCTGGCCAATAAGCAGTGTCTCGTGCCAGTTGTCTTGTTCGCTCTATGCCCATATGGCCTTGGTGAAGTTTTGACAAGATGTCCTGTCAAAGAGCTTTGGGCATAATCACATTTTTCCTTTGAAGGTGACGCCTCTCGAGCTATCGAGTTCAAGTCGATAAGGCCAAAAGCATCTGAGGGTTTCTGGCACCTCTTCTACTGTATCAGGCCAACATTCTATGATGAATCTCCACAGTGCCTTCAGTTGTGGGTCATTGGCTGTTTCTGATTATAGTTGGTCATGTTTGTACCGACCAAAATGCAATAAGTCGATTTTGAGCACATCTTCCACCTCAGTGTCCATGCTGTCTACTTGTAGATCCAGTGGAATTTCATTCTTGCTCGGGTTTGGCAATCTGTTCAGTGTATCCGAGGTGACTATTTTGGTACCAGTTTGTAGCAGACATCCAAGTCGTACTCCTGTACTTTCACTATGCGTCACTGTAGTCGAGGTGGTGCACCAGATCATCTCCAGTAGTTTGTGGTCAGTTTCCACAGTGAATTGCTTACCGACAGGTAGGTGTGGAATCTTGTGATTCCCAAAACCAGAGCAACTGTTTCACGCTCTATGTTTGAGTATTTGGATTGTACTGGGGATAAACACTTAGATCCGAATGCAATTGGTTTGCCATCCTGCAGGATGCACGCTGCCAGCCCTTTCTGTGAGGCATCGACTGCCAGGATTGTCTTCTTCCTTGGATCATAGTACTGCAGGGTACAGGTTTCTGCTTGTTTGAGAGACTCAAACGTATACTAATGTCCTCCTGACATACGAATGGTACATCTTTCTTTAAGAGCTCTCTAAGTGATGATGCTTTGTCGGAAAAATTTGGAATATATGGTGCCAAGAAGTTGAAAAATCCATGACAACTCTGTAGATCTTCCTCCACTAGTGGGGTAGGCATACGTCTTACATCTTTGAATTTGCCTGGGTTAGGATGGATTCTGCAACCTGAATAGATGAAGCCAAAGAAATTGATCTGACTTATATTTACCTGGCACTTCTTGCTGTTAAAAACAAGCTCTTCACAATGAGCTACTGCCATCAGTGAGTGAAGATTTTGATCATGCTCTTCTTTTGTTTTGCCCATTCCCGCAATATCATCCAGGCACGTTTTCTATAATTCTGTCCATATGCTGCTGAAACAGATCTTGACTGACAGATAATCTGAAGGGTAGTCACTGGAAGCAGTATCTTCCAAATGGTTTTCTGAAGGTGGTGACATCCTGAGATTCCTTAGCTAGGTGTACTGACCAATATCCATGGTTAGCATCCAACTTGGAGAAGAATTTGGCTCCTGTGAACTTGGGGCTTTAATTCTTCTAGTATTGGAACCTTGTGGGGGCATCTCTTTAGGGAGAGGTTTAGACACCTCTGATCTAGACATAGTCTGATGGCTCCATCCTTCTTCAGTATGCACGTAATTGAGCTGCACCAGTCTGTGTGACGATGCACATGACAGATGGTGCCATTGAGTTCCATGTCATCCAACTCGTGCTTAAGTTTTTATCGTATGTGCACTCTGCACTTTCTGGGAGTGTTGATTGACGGAATTGCATCCTCTCCAAGGTGCAGTACGGCATCGCTTTTGAAATCTCCTATGGCGTCGAACCTGTCTGGGTACATTTGTTGTAGGTCATGGACTGACTCAATATGGGTACCCTTGGTCTCTTCTGCTGTAATGGGTACCTTGGTGATCGCGTGGATAGTCAGGATGTTGAGGTCCTTGCATGCTGGTAGTCCTGCCACTGCTGGTCCACTCGTGTCTACCAGGTAAAATTTTTGTGGTTTCCATGCCAACTTGCTATAGCTGCATTGCATTGTTAGTGTGCCACTGCAAGGGATGGGTGACCCATTGTATGCAGTTAGCTTTGCAGTTGTCGGTTGTATTGTTAATTTCCAACGACCTCGGTACATATCCTTCAAGATTCGGACTGGTAGGATATTTGCACTAGCTCCCGTGTCAATCTTAGTGCTGAATGTATGCTTGCCAACCTTCTTTGGGCACATGAAATTGACAGTAGCAAAAGTTTCCAGTTGTTTGACTTCATCAACATAATGTGTCAGATTCATAATGTGAAACACCTGATCATCTTCTGGCTGAGAATTGCTCCACTCTAAGTCTTGTCTCAGGTCTATTTCACTGTGGACTCGTGCACTGGCTTGTGTTTACGCAGGTCTCTGGCGCTTGCCCGGCTACTGTTGCCATGTTGCTGCCCCTGTCTTCTGTTTAATTGCGTCCTATTGTGACTTCTGGCTGCGTCTTTGGAGCCAGATTTCTTGCATAGGCGGGCCCAGTGTCGTTTTGCTCCAAAAGCTCAGTTTCCGAAAAATAGCATTCGTTGCCCTTACGACGGCATCTACTGATGAACTGATCTATTGATTCCTGTGGCTTTTTCCTGTAGGACATCAATTCCAGGCGATGAATTCTAAAATTCACTCTTCCCCGGTACTGATCTTCTAGCACTTTCCATATCTTTGCGGGATCTTTCTGGTCCTCTTCAGATAAGGCAGAGGTTTGTATAACCCCACATTTCCAACTGCTATCAGTATTTTCACAGCCTGCTTGGTCTGTGAAGCATAACTGCATTCTTTGTTTAAAAAATTTGAACTCCGATAGGATATCACTAGCCTTCCAGTTCATGCTGGGAAATTTGATATCCATCTTTCTGCTGTTCTTTTGTTTTCTGCTCTGTATTTAACTTCGTTCAGCTCTGTGCGTGCCTGCAACATTGTATTTATTATGACTTTTCTATTTATGGTTTGAAACTGGTTGTAACACTTGTTCTATTAACTCTGCACTATTTCTCCTTTAAGAAATTCTTTTATTTAGACTAACTGCTTTGTTAAGTGGAACAAGTGCTTTCAGCACTTTAGCTTGTATGTTTACACAGCTGTTCAATTGGCAGTTCAAGGGCTTTCCCCTTTGCTTTTTGTTTGCTAGAGATTGCTAATGTCCTTCATGGTTGACTGGTTTAATAATTTTTGCAGTTTGATTGCTTCAGTGGAGAGTCTGCAGTGCTCAGGGTTGCCCGCACTTTTTTTCTGATGCCTCCTGTAATGGTGTCAACCTCTATCAGCCTGAGAGAGGAATTGTGTTTTCTGAAGATGGCCCAGGATGAGGCCCGCCACAGACCTCGACGCTGGCAGGGCCCAGCCCAATCCTCCTGGCAGTGGTGGGGCACCGTGGTGGCCTCCCCACCGCTCGCTGATAGGAGCACAATGACCATATGCAAATAAAGTAACTTAATAGATTTGCAAATACTTACCATTAATCTTGATGTCCCGCTGCGATCTTTGTCCTGGCAGCCGGCACTCCCGTGCCTTCGGATCCCTGTCTGAGGAAACGAGGCACAAAACTGGTAGGGAGGGAAAGGAGGTAAGGTTTCTTAATGCGGGAGGCGGGTGGATGGAGTCAAATCAACGTCATGGGTGTGGGGGATGGTGGGAAGGGTAGAAATTCAAAGTTTGTGCAGTTTTGGGGTGAGGGGAAGGTCAGAAGGTAAAGTAAGTGTTTTGGGGGGAAAAAGGGCAAATAATTAATTTAATTGTTATTGGGAGGGTGGGAGAGGGGAAAATTAGATGTATTTATTTATTTTCATTTAATCTTGCTTTAAATATTTAAATATGCCGGTAGGGCGAACAGCCCTTTAAAAATGGCATCAGCGCCCGCGCACAGGCACTGATGCCATTGCCGGGGACGGACAGCCCACCCTCTCCACGTGATCAGCGGGGGTGGCCCACGCCGGCTATTTAAATGAGCCGCCACGCTTGGAATCGCGCCGGCTCTTTGGCGTACAGCCACACGGGCTTATAAATTTCAGCGCTATGAGATATATATATGTGTATGTCTGTGTGTCTGTGTGTATTTGTGTGTGTAAGAGTAATGTTATTTCTTCCAGTAATGTAGACCTCTAAAATATATCAAACCTTTAGGGAGGTCCCACCTGATGCCCAATTAAGCACGCTTGTCCCACAGCATAAGATTAAACAGTGGTATGGCTGTTTTACCCCCCAATGTTAATCATATAAATGTATTGTGAACAGAGCTACATCCAGCTTAACCAAATCAGTGTAGCAGGAATATTCGGGGAGAGTAGTGAATTCACCTCCTCAGCTTGATTCAGTTGAAGACACATGTTGACATTTTAACTTCCATCCATAGTAAAATAGGATTGTGGTAGGAATGCCTTCACCCTGAAAAGGGATGAAAGAAGTCAAACTGATCTAAATCTAACATTGGTTTTCAAAATGGTGAACTTGGACTCTGGGACAGTGTCACTGAGACTTGCTTGGATGGGTGCAGCTCCAACAATACTCAAGAAGCTCGACACTATACAGGACAAAGCAGCCCGCTTGATCGTCACCCCATCCACCACCTTTAACATTCACTCCCTCTACCACTGGTGCACAGATGCACTGCAGCAACTCACCAAGGCTCCTTTGACAGCACCTTCCAAACCCACGACCGCTGACACCTAGAAGGACAAGGGCAGCAGATACATAGGAACACCACCACCTGCAAGATTCCCTTCAAGTCACACACCATCCTGACTTGGAACTATATCGCTGTTCCTTCACTGTCGCTGAGTCAAAATCCTGGAACTCCCTTCCTAACAGCACTGTGGGTGTACCTACACCACATGGACTGCAGTAGTTAAAGAAGGCAGCTCAACACTACCTTCTCAAGGGCAATCAGTGATGGGCAATAAATGCTGGCCTTGACAGTGACACTCACATCCAACAAATGAATAAAAGAAAATTATAGGAAGGGTCTACAAGATGGTCAGATTTCATCCATCAGTGGCTGGGCATGAGCAGTTGCTCAAACATGTTACACTATACTTTTTCTGTATTATTGACTGTATGATAAAAAAAAAAAATGTTCTGCAGTATGTACTTTTTTGTGTACGTGATACTGTCTTTCAGAAGTTAGGATGAGAGGTATGTCAATATTTCTATAGGGGCACCCAAGAATATGCCAACATTTATTGCTTTATTAATTAATTTTTCAAAGAGAGCTGGATAAGTATCTGACTAGGAATGTGACTGAAGATCATAGAGATAAGTTTAGGGAGAGCTAATCAGGTTGCTGATAAAATAAAAGTCTGTGAAAAGAATCAGCCAGGATTGAATCAGGGAGATGTAAAGACAGATATTTTGGGTTTTATTAGATGACCTTTAAATTTCAGAACTTCCCTTCATGTGATTAAGTGGGATAAAGTCTAGTATTGGGCAATCAGTACAGCGTCTATGGAATGTGTGAGTTTAATGCCAAAGGGTTCAAGGGATCTGGGGAAAAAGCGGGAACAGGGTACTGAATTAGACGATCAGCCATGATCTTTTTTGAATGGCGCAGCAGGCCCGAAGGGCTGAATGGCCTACTCCTGCTCTTTTTTTCTATGTTTCTATGACTGTGTTTCTATGGTGGACTGAATGGTCTTTCTCTCATTATGCGCTTTCTTATGCTCTTAACCGCCAAAAATTATGTCATGTAGAAAACTTATTGCAAAATACTTTTAAGTGAAAGGGTGGTGTGCTAATTCATGAAATGATTCAGTGCCAAAATAACACTTCCTCTTTTCAACAATTTTAGAAAAAAAGTGGATATGAGTGGAAAGTGGTGTGATCTTGCCAGGAAATTACCAGTGAATGATTCACCCATGGTTAGTCCTTCTCTGATTGATACTCTTTGTTTCGCATTTCTCCCATTTTTGAATGTTAACTTACAATTAGAAAGACTTGCATTTTTATGGTTGCATGATCACATCTAAAAAAATTAACATACGATAAACATAAGTGTAAAAGTAGCATGTTATAGACAGAGCTAAGTGATCCTACAACCAATGGATCAGGTCAAAGCTCTGCAGCTCTGCCACATCCAGTCGTGAATGATGGTGGAAAGTTAATGGGAAGAAGAGTCTCCATCAACATTCCCATCCTCAATGATAACAGAGCCCAGCACATCAGTGCAAAAGACATGGCTGAAGCCTTTGCAATTATCTTCAGCTGAGTGGATGATCCATCTCAGCCTCCTCCTGAGGTCCCCACCAACACTTCAGCCAATTCGATTCACTCCACGTGATGTCAAGAAACTGCTGAGCACAATGGATACAACAAAGGCTATCGGCCCAGCTGTAGTGCTGAAGGTCAAGCCACATCTCTAGCCAAGCTCCAGTACAATTACAATACTGGTATGTACCTAACAATGTGGCATATTGCCCAGGTGTTACGACCAGGTGAGAAAGAGGTCTAGAGGTTCCCTTTCAACCTTCACCTGGTCTTACTGTAACACGGTTTAACTTTTAAACACCATGTTTTAACTCCCCCTTGGTGAATCCTTGTTCACCGCTTTCCAATTATAAGGCAAAGAAATGAGCACAAACAGGCTTTCTTAGGTTTAAAGTAGAAAAGTGAAATTTATTACAATTTAAACTAAAAACTCTAATTCGGTTAATGCCTGCGATACACGCCTTACTCCAGGCTAGCATGCATATGCGATACACACATGCAAGTAGAGGCAGAAAAGAGCAGAAGAATAGATAAAGTGGAACAGTTTGAGGCAATCTCTGAGGAGGCATTTTTGTTACTGTGCTTCGAGCTTGCTGTAGTCCTTGATTGAAGATATGGTCTTGCTTTTTGTTGGGGCCCACTTTTCTTCTTAAACCATGTTCACTGTAGGAGACTTTTCTCTCTTGGGGTTCATGTGTCTTCAATGGTTTTCAGTTCCGTGAGAAAGAGATGAGAACAGAAAGGAGAGAGGTCTTCTCAGCCCAGGAGCAAACAGCTTTCTGCTCAAATTCTCTGTGGCGTTCAGAAAAAAAACCTGCAGCAGTCAGTTAGCATGTGACTAACCTGGTCTGACCACACCTGTTTGTGTATTCGGCCATCTTAACAGTCAACCTGGAATGCTAGCTCCTCCACCTTCAATGTCTGGTAATCAAAAGTCCATTGTGGATTGAATGTGTCAGGAAATGGTCTTTTTTTCCTTTTAAGCATGGTCTGTAAATATGCAAATGTTTTTCCAGTCAAGAGTCTGGTTTTTTTTCAAAAGCAAGTTCTTTCTTTACTCCAGTAACAGTTTAAAAATCAATGTGCATGTGGTGAAATTAATATACCTCAGTCTTGGCAGGTGGGGGCCAGCATGACACCAGGTATGACTTGTCCAGGAAAAGCAGGACAAATTCAACCTGGTCAATTATTGTCCTATCAGCCTACACTCAATCATCAGCAAAGAGATGCAAGGTGTTGTTGGCAGTGCTATCAAACAGCAAACTCACCAATAACCTGCTCATCAATGCTCAGTTTGGGTTCCACCAGGAACACTCAGTTCCAGACCTCATTACAGCCTTGGTCCAAACATGGACAAAAGAGCTGAATTCCAGAGATGAGGTGAGAGTGACTGCCCTTGATATCAAGGCAGCATTCGACTCTGTGTGGCATCAAGCAGCCCTAGTAAAATGGAAGTCAATAGCAATCACAGGGGAAACGCTCCACTGGCTAGAGTCATACCCACCACAAAGGAAGATGATTATGGTTGTTGGAGGCCAATCATCTCAGTTACCATACTTTGATGCAGGAGTTCCTCAGGGTAGCATCCTAGGTCATCAATGGCCTACCCTCCATTATAAGGTCAGAAGTAGGAACATTTGCTGATGACTGCACAGTGCTCAGTTCCATTCACAACTTCTCAGATAATGAAGCAGTCAGTGCCTGCATGCAGCAAGACCTGGCCAACATCCAGGCCTAGCCTGATAGGTTGCAAGTAGCATTTGCGCCACACAAGAGAGAAAGGTATTAATATGGGAAAAGATAGACAGGAAGGGGCAGTGAGTGCAAATCTAAGAGTAAATCAGCAGACAAGGCTAGAGGCTAGAAATATAATAAGAGGACAAAACTAAAGGCTCTGTATCTGAATGCATGTAGCATTCAAAACAAAACAGATGAACTGATAGCACAAACAGAAATAAATGTATACGATCTGACAGCCATTACAGAGACATGGCTGCAGGATGGCATAGATTGGGACCTGAATATTGAAGGGTACATGACATTTAGAAAGGACAGGACGCCAAGAAAAGGTGGAGGTTGGCTCTGTTAATTAATGATGGTATTAGCACAATAGAGAAGGATGACCTAACTTCAGGAAACCAGGTTGTAGAAGCAGTTTGGGTCGAGATGAGAAATGATAAAGGCAAGGAGTGATGTACAGGCTGCCTAACAGAAACCACATGGTAGGAGAGGGTATAAAGGAAGAAATAATGGGAGCTTGTCAGAAAGGTATGATGGGGGTTTTTAATTTACATATAGACTTGAAAAATCAGATAGGCAAAGGTGGACTAGATAGGGAGTTCATAGAATGTTTTCGAAATAGTTTCTTAGAATAGCACATTCTGGAGCCAACCAGAGAGCAGGCTATACTAGACCTGGTATTGTGCAACGAGATAGGATTAATTAATGACCTCATAGTGAAGGCGCCCATCGGCAGCAGCGATCATAATATGATTGAATTTTATATTCAGTTTGAGAGACAGAAGAGTGGGTCTAAGACTAGTATTTGAAACTTAAATAAGGGCAGTTATGAGGGCATGAAAGCAGAGCTAGCTAAAGTGAATTGGCAAATTAGGTTAAGGGATAGGTCAATAGAGATGCAGGCATTTAAGGCAATATTTCAAAATACACAGAATAGATACATTCCAACGAGAAAGAAAATTAACCACCATCCGTGGTTAATGAAAGAAGTTAAAGATAATATCAAACTGAAAGTAAAAGCATACAATTGCACAAAGATGGGTTGCAGGCCAGAAGATTGGAGAGAATATAAAAAGCAGCAAAGAATGACTAAAAGATTAATAAGGAGGGAAAAATTGGAGTACAAGAGAAAATTGGCTAGAAATATAAAGACAGATAGCAAGAGTTTCTATAGATATTTAAAAAAGGAAAGAGTTAACAAAGTGAGTGTTGGTCCTATAGAAAGTGAGTCTGGGGAATTAATAAGGGAAAATAAGGAGATGGCAGATGAATTGAACAGGTATTTTGCATTAGTCTTCACCATAGAGGATACAAGTAACATCCCAGAAATTGTTGCAAATCAGGAAATGGAAGGGAGGGAAGAACATAAGAAAATTACAAATTCCAGGGAAGTGGTACTGAGCAAATTGTTGGAGCTGCGTGCAGACAAGTCCCCGGGTCCTGATGGAGTTTATCCAAGGGTCTTAAAAGAAGTGGCAAGTGAGATAGTTGATGCATTGGTTTAAATTTTCCAGAATTCCCTAGACTCAGGGAAGATTGGAAAATAGTCAATGTAACTCCTTTATTCAAAAAAGACGGAGACAGAAAGCAGGAAACTACAGGCCAGTTAGCTTAACATCTGTCATAGGGAAAATGTTAGAAGCTATTATAAGATGTTATATTAGGGCACTTAGAAAAATTCATAGTAATCAGGCAGAGTCAATATGATTTTGTGAAAGGGAAATCATGTTTAACCAATTTATTGGAGCTCTTTGAAGAAGTAATATGTGCTGTGGATAAAGGGGAACCGGCAGATGTACTAAGATTTCCAGAAGGCATTTGATAAGGTACAATTTCAAAGGTTATTGCAGAAAATTAAAACTCATGGTGTAGGGGGTAACATTTTGGCATGGATAGAGGATTGGCTAGCTAACAGGAAACAGAGAGTAGGTATAAATGGGTCATTCTCTGGTTGGCAAGATGTAACGAGTGGTGTGCCACAGGGATCAGTGCTGGGGCCTCAACTTTTTACAATTTATATAAATGACTTGGATGAAGGTATGGTTGCTAAATTTGCTGAGGACACAAAGATAGGTAGGAAAGTAAGTTGTGAAGAGGATATAAGAAGGCTACAAAGGGATATAGATAGGTTAAGTGAGTGGGCAAAGATCGGCAAATGGAGTATAATGTGGGAAAATGTGAAATTGTCCATTTTGGCAGTAAGAATAAAAAAGAAGCATATTATCTAAATGAAGAGAGATTGCAGAGATCTGAGATGCAGAGGGATCTGGGTGTCCCAGTGTAGGAATCGCAAAAGGTTAGTATGCAAGTACAGCAAGTAATTAGCAAAGCTAATAGAATGTTATAATTTATTGCGAGGGGAATTGAATACAAAAATAGGGAGTTTATGCTTCAGCCATAGGGAGCAGTGGTGAGATCACATCTGTAGTACTGTGTAGTGGAGTATTAGCCTCCTTATTTATGGCAGGATGTAAATGCACTGGAAGCAGTTCAGAGAAGTTTTCCTAGACTAATGCCTGGAATGGGCGGGTTGTCTTATGAGAAAAAGTTGGACAGGCTAGGCTTGTATCTGCTGGAGTTTAGAAGAGTAAGAGGTGAGTGATTGAAACATATAAGATTCTGAGGGTCTTGACAGGGTGGATGTAGAAAGGATGTTTCTTCTTGTGGGAGAATCTAGAACTAGCGAGTCACTGTTTAAAAAATGAAGGTCGCCCATTTAAGATAGAGATGAGAAGAATTTTTTTCTCAGATGGTCGTGGAACTTTCTTCCTCAAAAGGCGGTGGAAGCAGAGTCTTTGAATATTTTTAAGGCAGAAGCCGATAGATTCTTGATAAGTAAGGGGATGAAAGATTATTGGGGGTAAGCGGGAATGTGGAGTCGAGGTTACATCGGATCATCCATGATCTTATTGAATGGTGGAGCAGGCTCGTGGGGCCGAGTGGCCTACTCCTGCTCCTAATTCGTATGTTCGTATGAAGTATCATTATGTGGTGACCTGCCCAAAGTGGAGAGGCAGGATCCTCAAAATGACACATGATGCATAGAATTCTGAGGAAGTGGATGAATATAATGATGAATCTGAACAAATTATACTGGTCACCAGAAGTTTTAGTCCTGAGATGAATGTGTTAGTGACAGACTTGTTTTACTGTGCAGAGCTAGATAGTACTTGCACTTCAACAGTATGTGGAACAGATTGGTTGAAATGTTACCTCGATTCACTGAGCAGTGAGGATAGATGCAAGCTTAAAGAATATAAAAGTATTACTTGCTTTAGATTTGGTAATGTCAACGTAGAGGTCAGTAAAAGAATTGTAATTCTACATGAAATAGGTGGAATAAGCTATTTTATAAGACTTGATATGGTTCCTAGTGAGACAGCTATACTGTTGAGTAAACCTGCTATGAAAAGCTACAAATGAAACTTGACGGGAGCATGATAAGGCAATTATTTTTGGAAAGTCAGTGGATTTGCAGTTTATCCATTGAGGACATTATTGTATCCCCTTAACAAAACCTGATGATTCTCATCAGAGTGTTAGACAAATATTAAAGACTTCAAGTGATAAGAATCAGTGAGGAAAAAAAGCAAATTGTCTTAAAGTTATGCAGGCAATGTGCTCGCACTTCTTGTTAAAGATTTAAAACCCTGCTAAAGGATGCTGGTGTTGTTGATGAAGAATATACGAGGCTAACGGAAGAGATTAGCTAGAAGTATGAAATCTGTAAAAAGAATCGAGGTTGCTGCCATGTCCTATTGTAAGCCTTCCATTAGCATGTGACTTTAATGAAGTAGTTGCCATGGATTTAAAGGCACGGGTCAAAGACAGAAATATTTTCATTCTACATTTTGTAGACCCGGCAACCAGATTTAGTCTTTCTACAAAAATACTTAATAAGGACAAAAAGGTTGTTATGGACAAAAATCATGGAGAAATGGACAGGGTCCAGATTTGGGGCACCTGAGAAGTTTCTGACTGATAATGGAACGGAAGTTTCCAATGATGAGTTCAGAGATGTGTGTAAATACGAATATCATGTGTTATGAAACGATTCTGTTCTTTTTAAAAAATATATTTTTAAAGGAATTTATGGTTAAGTTGAATAAATGTTGACCAGTTTTTTTTTAAAGAAGAGAGCCATCAAGTGGACACTGAAGGAGCCAGATTGGCAACAGTGTTTCTGGTTGTCACATGGCTCAGGTTAGGGATGGAACAGAAGCCCTGGTAACGGGGCAGAGAATTGACAAGCACCCCTTTGATTGGACAAGCCTAGCAGCAACAGAGCACCTGCAAGTGCAGAAAACTCACAAACTTTCTGATTGTGTGTCAGTGTGTGTGTGTTTTTACCTTCTGGAGTGAGCAGAGGTAAAGTCAATTCTGAAGAAGAAGTCAAGAAAGAAGAGAAGACCACAACCCAGCTTCGTTTTCCAGCAAAACTGTAAAGACGCGAAGAAGTCCACTATGTCAATTCATCTTGTTTCCTGTATTTGAAGAAAGCCTGCTAAAAATAATTTTCAACGCCACCTGAAAAGAACTGTTCTAAAGATCTTAGTGGCCTGTCTACATGTACTCAGAAGTTAGACTGTATGCCGGTTTTGGAAGAGCATATCTCATCTGCTCTTTACTTCAAAAACGAGCAAATAATCAACCCAAGTGCTTTTTGTCTGTAACAGAGCTCTGAACCAAAAATCCCTTTTTATTTCTTCGGTTAACTGGTATATGTATATATATATATATATATATACATATACCAGTTAACCGAAGAAATATATATATATGTGTGTGTGTACATGAGTGTGAGATGCTAAGGTAAAAAGGGGACTCTAAAATTTAATGTTGGGACTTTAAAAGTTTTAATCTGTGTGTTTATGTTTTACTTCATTACCAGTTAAGATTTGTTCTATAATAAATTATTAGTTTTGTTGTTCAGTAAAGAAACCTATTATGGGGAAAATAGAGTATATGATTGATCATATCGATAAGTGGTAAAATGTTAAATATTATGTTGTGACCTGTGGAGTAGTGGGACTAAATTAACAGTGCACTCCTCCCACTTCGGTCGTAACAAATGGTCATGAGTACTCCAGCTATAAGTCGTTTCAACAATGAGCTCTGTGAAAGGAATCATTCGCTGATTGATGAAATGCTGCATAAAATTTTAGCAGATTGACCAAACTGGAAACTGACAACTGCCCTGGCATGGGCGGTTCATACAAAGAATTCACTCCAGATGATTGAAAGATATAGTCCCTATCATTAATCTATGGCAAAATCCCAAATTGCCTTTTGTTCTGTGAAATAGTCCTCCAGCTCTAGAAGATACTACAATTAGTTCCATTATTTCTGCACATGCTTTACATGCAGGGAGATGGGCTTTTAACAAGACTGAGATCTCAGAGAAAACACAGAGAGCTTTCAGGCATCGTATAAGACAACCTGAGACAGAATTTAATTCTGGAGATTTGCTGTATTGTAAAAGAGGAGGTCGTAGGGAATGGAAAGGCCTGGGATGGTAATAGGACATGATGGTAAGATAGTACTAATCAAACTATTAAGCTTCATTCCTTACAATTAATTGGAATTAATTGCAAAATTTCAATAAACTGAAGAAGTAAACAAGGCACATTGTATTTCAAGCGCTCAAATGTTTAGTGATGAGTCAAAGAGTCATAATGGCATAGAAGAAGGCCTTTCGGCCCATCAAGTCCATGCCGGCTCTCTGCAGAGCAATCCAATCAGTCCCATTTCCCAGTTTTATCCCAGTAGCCCTGCAAGTTTATTTCCCTCAAGTACCCATCCAGTTTCCTTTTGAAAACATTCATCATCTCCGCTTCTGCCACCCTTGTAGTCAGCGTGTTCCAAGTCATTACCACTGCTGAGTAAAAAAAGTTCTTCTTCACATCCCCCCTGCATCTCTTATCCACAACCTTCAATCTGTGTCCACTAGTCCTTGTACCATTAACTAATGGGAATAGCTTTTCTTTCTCTACCCTATCCAAACCTGTCTGAATATCGTCCATCTCTATCAAGTCTCCCCTCGATCTCTTTACTCCAATGAGAACAATCCCAGCTTCTCCAACCTAACCTTGTAGCTAAAATCCCTCATCCCTGGAACCATTCTTGTAAATCTCCTCTGAGCCCTCTCAAGGACCCTCACTTCCTTCCTAAAGTGTGGTGACCAGAACTGGACGCAATACTCTAGTTGTAGCCTAACCAGAGCTTTATAAAGGTCAGCATAACATCCCTGTTTTTGTACTCAATGCCTCTATTTATAAAACCCAAGATCCCCTATGCTTTGTTAACTACTCTCTCAATATGTCCTGCCACATTTAAAGATCTATGCACATGAACCCCCAGGTCCCTCTGTCTCGATAAACTCTTTAGAACTGTTTTCTTCTTCTTAGACAGTCCCTTGGGAATGAGGATGACTTTCTTCCACTCCAGGGTTGTGGGTCCTTAGGTGACAGAATAGTCCAATTCTGATCCACACACTCTGCCACAGGTGGGGCAGGTGGTGTTTGGTGAGGTGAGTGAATGAGATGCTCAAAATTCCGAATGCTCCTTCTGCTGTTTGCACTTGGTTGCTGCCTGGGCATGTCGACATTGTTCGAACTGGCTGGCACCGTCGCGGATGCTTCTTTTCCATTTTGGCCGGTCTCGTGCAAGAGATTCCCACGAATCAGTGGAGATAACACATTTTTTCAGGGAGGCTTTAAGGACATCCTTGTAGCATTTCCTCTGTCCACCTGGGAACTTTTTGCTGTGAGAGAGCTCGGAGGAAAAAGCTTGTTTTGGGAGTCTTGTGCGAGGCATGCGGATGATGTGGCCTGCCCAGCGTAACTGACTGGCCATGACCAGTGTCTCGATACTGGGGATGTTGGCTTGAGAGAGGACACTGATATTGGAGTGCCTGTCCTGCCATTGAATTTACAGGATCTTGTGGAGGCACCACTGGTGATATATCTCCAGGGCTTTGAGATGTCTGCTGTACAGTGTCCATGTTTCCAACGCATACCGGAGGGCAGGTAGCACTGTGGCCCTGTAGACCATGAGCTTGGTGCCAGGTTTGAGGTCTTTGTCGTCAAATACTCTTTTCCTCAGACAAACAAAGGCTGTGCTGGGACACTGGAGGTGATGCTGAGTTTCATCGTTGATATCTGCCCTTGCTGAGAGGAGGCTCCCAACGTATGAGAAGTGATCCACATTGTCCAGTAGTTCGCCGTGGATCTTGATAGTCGGGCGGGCAGTATTGCACAGCGGGAGCAGGCTGGTAGAAGACCTTTGTCTTCCAGACATTTAGAACTGTACCATTCAGTCAGTAGCGCCTCTCCCTATCTCTTTTGCCAAAATACATCACCTCACATTTCTCTGTATTAACTTCCATCTGATACCTGTCTGCCTGTCCTGGGGGTTGGTTAGCTCAGCTGACTAAACAGCTAGGAGTGTGATGAGGAAAGATGCCAACAGTATGGGTTTAATCCCTGTATTGGCTGTGATAGTTCATGGAGACCTGCCTCCTTGCCTTGCCCCACACTTGAGTGTGCTGTCCCTCAAGCTATATGTTGCCATTGGGGCTATGACTACAACAACAATCTATGTTCTGTTGCAGCTGATTGGTATTATTCTCACTGTCTGCTACACCTCTAAGATTGATATCACAGCAAATTTTGAAATTTTACTCTGTGGTCCAAATATTGAAGTCATTTATGTATATCAAAAAAACAGTGGTCCCAGCACTGACCCTTGGGGAACATCACTGTTTACCATCCTCCAGTGTGAAAAACAACCATTTACCACAACTCACTCTTTTCTGTCCTTAAGCCATTTTTTTATCCAAGTTGACACTGACCCTCTTATTCCACAAGCCTCATTTTTGGTAACCAGCCTTTAACATGGTACTTTGCCAAAGGTTTTCTTAAAATCCATCTCGACAACATCCACTGTTTTCCCTTCATCAATCTTCTCTGTTCATCAAAAAAATCAATTAGATTAGTCAAGCACGATCTGTCTTTTTCAAATCCATGCTGTCTCTCTCTAATTAACTCAAACCTCTCCTAAGTGCCTGTTGATTTTTTTCCCTGATTATTGTTTTAAAAACCTCACCCATCACAGATATTAAACTGATATTAAATTGAAGGTCCTGAGGAACAGAATACTGTAAATCAAGGGCTGGATAGTGGTAATGTGAGTGAGCATGACACACAGGATAGAGCTTTCACGTCCAAAGACCAACGGGTACTCAGGTAACGTATATTCCAGAGGGGAGTAGTGAATGGAAGGATGTGACAATTGTGGGATGTGCAGGAAAAGCTACTGCCAAGTTTAAATATTGGTTGAATGTCCAGGATGATGGCCAAGAAGTGTGGTCCATGGACTGGCAGAATGGGGTAAATGGGTGGAGAGTCAGAAAGTGCAGTGCAAGTACTGATAGTGGGTCTGGAAATGACTCATGCATCAGCAAATGATCACGCACCAGAAAAAGAACCTCCGATAGTAAAAGTGTGCGATGTCTCAGTAGCAGTCTCAACAGACGTAAAAGTGGAAGTGTAGGCCATGGCTTGAACAGATTATACAATGAAACGAAATCCACAGAACAGTCTCAGAACAGAACGAGCAGCAGAAGTCTTTGTGATTGTGAAGTTTTGGTGGCTGCCAATAAATTTGAGGATAAACAAATAAGACAGGCAAAACAAAGGGAGATCAACAGTTGGAGAAATTTTGGAGTTTATTCTGAGGTACCAGATAGGGCGCAACCAGCTTTGCCATATAGATGGATTTGTGCAGAATATATTGGTTTAGATATTAAGCAGGGTAGGTCTGGAACAACTTTAAATAAACAATCCTATTTAGAGAGTGTTACTCCCATGCTGGTTAATTGTGCTGGGTCATTATAGAACGATAATATTATATCTAAAGAGACAGAGCAATTGCGAAGCTTGATTGTTCAGCTGAACTGGTTGGGCACTCAGACTAGCCCAGATGTTAGTTTTGATGTGTTGGAGTTATGTACTACAGTGAAAGACCCTAAAGTCAAAAATATTTCAAGGGCAAATAAAACATTTAAAAAAATTAAAATCTGGAGAAATGTGTACTTAAGTTTCCATCCTTAGATGACCAAAGAACATGAAACTCATCATTTTTAGCAATGCTTCACATGCTACTCTTCCTGATGGGTATTTAAGTGCAGCTGGTTTCATAATATTTCTGGTGGGTGAAAATGGGAAATGTTGTGGTTTAGCTCGGAAAGCTAAGAAAATAAAAAGCGTTGTTAAAAGTACTTTAGCTGCTGAAACACTGGCCGTTGTGGAGGCAGTAGATTCTATTTATCAAATATTAATTGAGGTTCTGTACAATAGGCGTAATGAAGATAGTATACCCATTGAATGTTATGTGGATTATCAGTCATTGTGGGATAATGTACCCTCTATGAAAAGTGTCAGTGAGAAAAGGTTATGGCTTGACCTTGCTGGCTTGAACCAAATGCTGTAGAAAAAGGAAATCTCTAAAATTAAATGATTGGATGCAAGTCATCAACTGTCATATTGTTTTACAAAATGAATGCAGGTACAAAGAAATTGTTATGGGTCCTAGAGGAGGGGCATCTCGCAATGTAATGCTTTGTGCAGAATATGGATGTTTTTGATTTAATTTGTTTTGAAACTTTGTTTGTGCATATTAGCTCTAATTTTTATTTAAAGAGAGATGGGAATATGTTAATTGTTTATTAATTGTGTTTAATTGTATGCAGGTGGTGAGCAGGGCAGTTCTCCCCACTGCCCTGCTCTTCTTACAAAATAGCAACATGTGATCCTTTACATCCACTTGAAAGGACCTTGGTTTAACATCTCATTTGAAAACAGTGGGCTGGATTCAAGATGAAAAAAATGGCGGCCCGCCCATGCAGGTCGCAAGCCATAGAGCCGCTGCAATCGTCTGTGCGGCGGCTCACCTGCATCCATGGGGCAGGCTGGCCCCTCCCCCCGATCATGTGGAGGGGCAGGCGGGCTGTCCGTCACTGGCAATAGTGTCAGCTTCCTGTGCGCAGGTGCTGACGCCATTTTTAAAGGCTGTTAGCCCTATCAGCTAATTTAAATATATAAAGGTAAATTGAATTAAAATAAATACAACTCTTTTGCCCCTCTCACACTGCCCCCCCATAACAATAAAATTAATTATTTGCCCATCCCCCCCCAAAACACTTATCTTTACCATCTGACCTTCCCCCCCCACCAAACTGCACAAACTTTCAACTACAACCCTTCGCATCATGCCCTACACCCATGACGTTAATTTGACCCTGTTCTCCCCATCGCACTGATAAACTTACCTCCCCCCACTCCCCACCAGTGTCGCACCTTGTTTCCCTGGACAGGGATCTGAAGGCGCAGGAGTGCCAACTGCTGGGCCAAAGATCGCAGTGGGACATCAGGCAGCGATGTGATCTTAAATTAAATCAATCATTTTAATTCATTTAAATATTCAAATTGGGGTCCTGTCACCAAGCGGGCTGCCACGAGGCCTCGCTGCTGCCAGTAAGATTGGGCCAGGCCCCTCCCGGCGTCGGAGTACGTGGTGACCCTCTCCCGGAGGCATTTTCTGACCCACCCACCATGAAACCTGACCTCTGGGGGTTGGTGAAATCCAACCCAGCACCTCTTGGAGTGCAGCACTGAAGGTTTAGACTAATCTAGGGCTCACAGAGAACTTGAAACTCACCATCTTCAGACTTACAGGTAAGAATGCTGCAACTGAGCCAAGCTGCCACTTAACATCCTGACTGAGCAAGCAGAGCCTCAGTTTTAGGTCTCATCCAAACGTTAACACTGCAGCACTTCCTCAAAGTGAAAACCTAAATTAGGCCTGGAATGGGGCTTGAAACTGCAACTTCCTAATTCAGAAGCTAAATTACTGCAAGTTAAATTAACTGACACTTTTCGACTTGGGGGTAATAGTGAGACTGCTAAAACTGAGTTTACTTACAAAACACAAATAGTAGATCTGGGTCATAGAATATGTGTAACCCATGGCAGCACTCAGTGCCATAGGTGGAATCTCAAAAAAGTGAATCTCACCAATTGAACCTCCTTTTTTAAAAAATGCATTGTAATTAATTTGGACACTTCTTTTCTATCTTTCCTTGTCTAATTTTCATTGTTTTTGTTTCCTTAGGACATTCATTCTTTCACCGCTAAGTCCTGACGATATGTCTGGCCTGGATGTTTTATCAATTCAAACTGTTTAAGTGATCAATAGCAACATCAGCTTTATATCAGCTGTATATCAGCTTTAAGCCATGGTGCTTGCACCTATAGTTCCATTGCCCACCTGGACTCAGTCACCCTCAAACCCATTTATATTATATATATATATTTTCTTAAAAATTTGAAGGGTTATCAAAGTTGATTTTATTCTTTTTAACCTATTGATTCCCCGTTTAAAAGACAGGCCTACGAGTCCAAGGAGCATTTAATGAAGCTGGCTGATCCCCCGCGGCATTGGTAACAATAGGTCGGGTGGCACTCTTGTTTTATGACAGGAACTTCATACCATGTAATTTAAAAGACATTAATTGTGCAGCTGTGCTAACACATCCAGTCCTTTTAAGATATAAAAAGTTCTAATTGAAAAGAGGCAAATGGTTTGGTCACTTATAACAACAAGAACTTGCATTTACACAGTATCTTTAACATAGCAAAACTTCCTAAGGTGCTTCACAGGAGTGCTTTCAAACAAAATTTGACACTGAGCCACTTAAAGGGATATTAAAATAGATGGCCAACAGATTGATCAAAGTGGCAGATTTTAAGGAGCATCTTAAAGGAGGTGAGAGAGGTAGAGAGGCAGTGAGGTTTTGGGAGGACATTCCAGAGTTTAGGACCTTGATAGCTGAAGGCCTGGCCACCAATGGTGGAGCGATTAAAATTAGGGATGCTCAAGAGGCCAGAATTGGTGAAGCATGGAGTTCTTGGAGGTTTGTAGGGCTGGAGGAGGTTACAGAAACAATGAGGGGTCAAGGCAATGGATGGATTTTTATACAAGGATGAGAATTTTAAAACCAAGGCATTGCAAGACCAGGAGCTAATGTAGGTCAGTGAGCATAAGGGTGATGGGTGAATGACACTTGGTGCTAGTTAGAATTTGGGAGCAGGTTTTTTGATAACCTCAAGTTTATGGAGGGTGGAAGATGGGAGGCCTGCCAGGAGTGCGTTGGAATAGTCACGTCTAGAGGCAATAAAGGCATGGATGAGTGTTTCAGCGGCAGAAGAGCTGCAGCAGGGGCTGAGTCAGGTGATGTCAGGAAGTGGAAATAGTTGCTCTTGGTGATGGAGCTGATATGTGGTCGGAAGCTCATCTCAGGATCAAATATGACACCAAGTAGCGAACAGTCTGGTTGAGCCTCAGACAGTTGCCAGGGAGAGGGATGGACTCAGTAGCTAGGGAATAGAGTTTGTGATGGAGACCAAAGACAATGGCTTCAATGTTCCCAATATTTAGTTGGAGGAAACTATGTACTGGACGTCAGACAAGCAGTGGGACAAATCTGAGATAGAGGAAGGGTGAAGAGAAGATATGGTGAGATAGAGCTGGGTATCATAAGCGTACATGTGAAAACTGGCGTAATGATTCAGAATTGTTATGACCAGGTGCGAAAGGTGTCTGGGGGTTACTATCTTCAGCTGGTCTTAGGGTAACAGAGTTTGATTTTTAAACACACTGTGTTTTGAGATCCCCTTTTTCTGAATCCTTGTTCACATCTTTCCAATTATAAGACAAACAAACGAATTCACACAGGCTTTCTCAGGTTTAAAGAAGAAAGATGACATTATATTAAAACTTAAACTATAATACGGTTCATGCCTACTAATATACGACACGCCCACACTAGCATGCACTCGCAATATACAAATGCAGATAGGAACAGAAAAGAGAAGAGGAAAATATAGTAGAGAGGGGTTTGAGGCAATATCTTGTTATGGTGCTTCAAGCTCACTGTAGTCCTTTTGTAAGTAGTCTTGCTATTCGTTGGGGCCCAGTAGTCGTCTTAAAACCTTGTTCACGTAGGAAACTTTTCTCTCTTTGAGTTTCACGTGTTTTCACAAGATTCAGTTCCGTGGGAAGGAGATGGGTCAGGCAGACACGAGGGGAGGGAATTCTTGCTTCAGTTCCAGGAGAGATCTTTACTCCATCAGCACACGGCTTTGCCTCTGTTCCAATTCCTTTGTTGGGAGTTTAAATTCACAAAAACTCACAGGTTGCCCAGCAGGTTAGTCATATAACTAGCTCCTTATATGGAACAGTCTCTCCTGCGAGGTTTGTGGACTGTACCTTAGCAGTCTCTGGAATGCTAGCTCCCGCCACCTTCAATGTCTGGCAATCGAAAGTTCATTGTTGGTTGAATGAGTCAGGGCATGGCCCTTTGTCCCTTGTTCCAACACTATTGGTTACCATGGAAATGTCTTTCCGGTCAGGGGCTTGCAGTTTTAAATTTTAATGTTCATGTGGCGAAATCATGTGTGCGTAAATCTTGGCAAGTGGTGGGGGTGGGGATGCTGGGATTTGCCTGACAGAATGATGTTGCTGAGGGGCCGTATGTGGATGAGAAATAGGAGGGGCACAAGGATGGATTCTTGGGGACACCAGAGGTAGCAGTGCAGGAGCAGGATGAGAAGACATTGTGGGTGATTCTCTGGCTACAACTGGATAGCTAAGAATTGAACCAGGCGAGGGCAGTCCCACCAACTAGATGAAAGTGGAGAGGCATTGAAGGAGGAAGCCATAATCAACTGCAACAAAGGCTGTAGATAGATCGAGAAGGACGAGGAAGGGTAATTTACCTTTGTCACAATCACATAGGATTTAATTTGTGACTTCAGTAAGGGCTGTTTGAGTACTGTAGCAGGGTGGAACTCTGATTGGAGGATTCAAACATGGAGTTATTCGAAAGATGGGCACAGATTTGGGAGGTAGCAACACGTTTAAGGACTTTGGATAGGAAAGGAAGGTTGGAGCTGGGGCAGTAGTTTGCATAAACAGAGGAGTCAAGTGTGTTTTTTTGGAAGAGGGCAGAAAAATGTAGAAATGCAGTTGTTATAGGAGCTTCCATTGTCAGGGGGCAGGCAGGCATTTCTGTAACCATCATCGTGAGTCCCACATGATTTATTGCCTCCCTGGTGCCAGAGTAAAGGACATCACGGAGAGGAGATAGAATATTCTGCAGGGGGAAGGGAGTGAGCCAGAAGTTGTGGTGCACATTGGTACCAATGACATAGCAAGACCAAGTATTGAGGTCCTACGGTCAGATTTTCAGGAGCAAAGGAGGATAAGAAAGAGTAGGAGCTTGAAGGTAGTAATCTCTGGATTACCCATAGTGCCACATGCTAGCGAGAGTAGAAATAGGAAGATAGAGAGGATCAAAGTGTGGCTTGAAGCATAATGTAGGAGGAATAAGAGTTTCAGATACTTAGAGCATTGGGACCAGTTCTGGGGCAAAAAACACCTATTCAAAAGGGATGCGCTGCACCTCAACAGGTCTGGGACCAATGTCCTCATGGGAAGATTCACTAGTGTGGTTGGGAAGGGCTTAAACTAAATTAGCAGAGGATGGCACCAGCATATAGAAGTAGAAAAGATGAATAAGGTGCATAATGTGAGAGTGTTGGACAGTACTAGAGAAGGGAGTAGTTCCATATTAGATAGGAGCAGACTGAGAAGGGCTTTGAGAAATGCAAAGACAGCATTACAATGCCTGTATATAAACACACAAAATGTGAATATGGTTGTTAAGCTATAAGCACAAACAACAGTATGGGAACATGATGTAGTGGCAATAATGGAAATGTGGCTTAAAATGTTGAAGACTGGGTGTTTAATATACAAGGATATAAAGTGTTCAGAAAAGATAGAGAAGATATAAAGAGAGGTGCGGTGGTAGTACTGATTAGGGAAGACATTGTGGTGTTAGAAAGAGAGGATGTCCTTTAAGGGATAAGGCCAGAATCCATTTGGTTAGAGTTGAGAAGCAAAAAGGGTATGTTCACGCTACTAGGGATATTCTATAGGCATCCAAATAGTGAGAGAGATAGAGGAGCAAATGAGCAGGGAAATCACAGAGATGTGAAAGAACTATGGAGTGGTGATATTGGGGGACTTCAATTACCCAAATATTGATTGGGATAATTTTAGAGTAAAGGGAAAGGAGGGGGAGGAATTTCTGGATTGTGTTCAGGAGAACTTCCTTGATCAGTATTGTTACGGCCAGATGAAGAGGGGGTCTCAGGCTCCCCTTTCGCCCCTTCTCTGGTTTGATCACAACAGGGTTTATCCTTTTTTAGCACATTTGTTGAACTTACTATCTCAGTGAGCGCTTGCTCCTGTCCCTCTAATGTAATTGCAAAAAAAACAATCAGACAGGTTTTCTTGAGTTTAAACAAGAAAGATGTAAGTTTATTACTCCTAACACTCTACCCCTGTTAAAATACTAAATTCATGCACACATTCACATGAGAGTCACACACACACAAATGGATTACAAAGGGAAAACAGATCTGGTGGTTGGATTAAAGTCCAGAATAAATGGAATTTAAATACAGTTCCGAGTCTAATAGTCCTCAGCTGAAATTGTATCCCTGAAGTCCTCACTGGGCCACGTGCACAGTGGTGGGCTTGCTTTGCTCAGAGCTCCTGGAGGTAGAAAAATAAGTTTCTTCTCATCCCCTGGTTGCTGGCTGTGGCAGTCTGTGGGCTTGAGGAGTGTTGGGAGGGGGGGGGGGGGGTGGTGGGTTCCCAGTCCCAACCGGTTCTTCTCTTGATTCTTTCTGGGGGGAGAGAGAGAGAGAGAGAAAGACAGCCTGCCTCGTTGATGGCTTTTCAGTTACTCCTGTCTGCTTTTCATTTGACAAAGCTTACCGTTTCACCAGAGCCGTGCAGGCAGTCACATGATATTATCAAACCCCTTTGTTGTTTTAATGAGATTTTTTCTGGAATGTTCTCTGAGATTCAAGATGCTGCACCTCAAGCTGTTCAGTCACAGTTGGAGGGGGTTGGCTCTTTCAAAGTCAATGGGTGTAGATGGCTTTAATAACTGTGTTGATAGGCCGTTCTAGGTAATTTAATGACTGAGAGCACCCCATTTTTCAGGCTAGGCTGGATGAGACTTGTCGTCTCCAGTTTGATCTTTAGGTGTTTCAAATGTAAATTGCCGTGGCCATCTTGGCTCCCAGTTGTTTTTTAATAGTTACTTGTAAGATTTTTCCATTAAAAGTCTAATGTAATATTCCAACCAAAAATTAATATTTCCCCTTTGGCATACAGGGTTTTCATGACAGTATGTTCTTGGCATTGATGGATCTGGTGCTGGGAAATGAGGTGGGCCAAGAGGACCAAGTGTCTGTTGGCGAACACTTGGGTAAGAATGATCATTGTATCATAAGGTTTAGATTAGTAATATAGAAAAGCAAGGAACGATATAAGGTAGAATGGCTAGATTGAAAGAGGGCTAATTTTAACGCGGAGAAGGGATCTAGCCAGGATAAAATGGAACCAAAGACTGACAGGAAAAACTGTAACGGAAGACTGGGTTATCTTTAAGGAAGAGAAACTTCAGGTACAGGCTAGGAACATTCCAACAAGGGTGAAAGGTAGGGGAACCAAGAACAGGGCTCCTTGGATGATGAGGCAGATAGAGATTATGATGAAACAAAAAAGAGGGTGCATGTCAGGTGAATTCTTCAAGTGAGAACCAGGCCAAATACAATAACCTGAGAGGGGAGGTGAAGAGGAAAATAAGACTGGCATAGAAAGAAAATGAGAATAGAATGACAGACAACATAAAAGAGAACCCAAAAATCTTCTACAGGCATGCAAATAGTAAGTGGGTAGTAATATGCGGAGTGGGGCCTATTAGGGACAAAGAGAGTAATATATGCTTAGAGGCAGAGGGCAAGGCTAGAATACTTAATGAGTACTTTGTATCAGTGTTTACTAAGGAAAAGGAATATGACAAATATTGGTAGAATTGGAGAGAGTAGAGGCAATGGATAGGGTAAAAATTGAAAGGCAGAAGGTACTGGAAAGACTGACTATGCTTAGGGTAGATAAGTCACTTGGTACGGATGGCTTGCATCCTAGGTTGATAAAGGAAGTTGGGATGGAGATAGTGGAAGGGCTTGCCATAATCTTTCAACCTTCCCTAGATTTGGGGGGGGGGGGGGGGCGCGTGCCAGAAGATTGGACAATGGCAAATGTGACACCCTTATTCAAGAAAGGGTGTAAGGATAGTCCTAGTAACTACAGGCCAGTCAGTTTAACATCAGTGGTGGATAAGGTTTTAGAAACAATTCAGGGAAAAAATTAACGGGCATTTGGAGAGGTTTGACTTAATTAAGGATAGCTGGCATGGATTTGTAAAAGGTAGATCATGCTTGACTAATCTAATTGAATTTTTTGATGAAGTAACAGAGAAGGTTGATGAAGGGAATGCGGTTGATGTTGTCGATTTGCATTTTAAGAATGTGTTTGATAATCAGCCTTTTATGTGGTACTTTAACAAAATTGAGGCTCATGGAATAGGAGGGTCCGTGTCCAATTGTATAAGTAATTGGCTTATGGACAGAAAACAGCGAGTTGTGGTAAATGCTTGTTTTTCAGTCTGGAGGATGGTAGACAGCGGTGTTCCTCAAATTTGACAATGATACCAAACCTGGATGTGCGGCAAACAGTGGTGATGTTATGAACTGCCTGCAACAGGACATAGGTAGACTATCAGAATAGGCAGACAAGTGGCAGATGGAATTTAATACAGAGAAGGGATGGCAGAAGGGATAAGCTGAGGCAATATAGACTAAATGGCACAGTTCTAAAGAGTGTGCAGGAACAGAGGGGCCTGGGGGTTCATGTGCATATATATTTGAAGGTGGCAGGAAACATTGACAGAGTGGTTAGCAAAGTATATGGGATCTTGGGTTTCATAAATAGACGCAGAGTGTGCAAAAGCAGGGAAGTTTTACTGAATATTTATAAAGCTCTGGTTAGGCCCCAGCTAGAGTATTGCATCCAGTTGTGGTCACCACACTTTAGGAAGGATGTGAGGGTCCTTGAGAGGGTGTAGAGGAGATTTACCAGAATGATTCTAGGGAGGGGGGCTTTTATTTATCAGGTTAGGTTGGAAAAGCTGGGGTTGTTCTCCCTGGAGCAAAGGAGATTGAGGGGAGATTTGATCGAGATGTACAAGATTATGACAGGCTTAGATAAGTTGGACAAGGAGAAACTGTTCCCATTAACTGATGGTACAAGGACTATGGGACACAGATTGAAGGTTTTGGGCAAGAGATGCAGGGGGAATATCAGGGAGAACTTTTTTACACAGTGAGTGGTAATAACCTGGAACCCACTGCCCATGAGGGTGGTGAAAGCGGAGACAATAAATGATTTCAAAAGGAAATTGGATGGGCACTTGAAGGAAATAAACATGCAGGGCTATGGGGATCAGGTGGGGGAGTGGGACTGACTGGATTGCTCCACGGAGAGTCAGCATGGGCTCGATGGGCCAAATGGCTTCCTTCTATGCCATAAATGACTGTGACTATGACGGTATGATGATGGCATATTTGAAGGGCAGGGAACACTACCTGAGGTATGAGAACCATTAACAATATCAGCTAACGTGGGGGCCAGGAAGGAAAGTTGAGTGGTCAGCAGTTTTGGAATAGGGTTGAAAGAGCAGTGGGTTGGTCTTATGGTCAAGATGAGCTTGGGGAGAGCATGAGAGGAGATGGGAGAGAAATTAGAGAAAGATATTCAGGGCTAGGGCAGAGTGAACCTTAAAGGAATGTTGGCCCGGTGGACTAGGGGGAGAGAAGTGGCAGATACAGCTGAATGGATGGTCTCAAGCAGTCCATGAGCCCTTGCACTTGTTGCTGAAGGTCAGGGTGCAGAACACAAGGAAGAGGCGTTTAAGAAGATGGCTTGTAGTGGAGGAGAAGCCGGGGGTTATCTTTGGTTCCAGAATGATCTTGGAATAGTAAACAGTTTTAACAGAGGAGAGCAGGACCCGATAGTGTTTTCTGAGGTCTAGCCAGAACTGGCAGTGAATGGCTAAACCAGTTGTCTACCAAGTCTGTTCAAGTCTGAGTACCTTGGACTTAAGGGCTGTAACAGGGAGAACAGCTGAGGTGAGAGAGAGCAATGGTTTTAATGGGGACAAGGGCATCAAAGGTGGAGATGAGGGTATAGTTGAGCAGATTGGTAGCTGCAGAAATGTTGTGATGAATAGAGGCTGAAGGCGAGACAATTGGGAAATAAGTGCTGTTGTAAGTAACATGGGGAGAGTTTTTGTCCAGGGTGAATACGATAAAATGGGGTTCAGAGGGTGCAGGGGGATGTGGGTGAGTAGTGATACAAGGAAGTAATCAGAAATGGCCTTATCTCTGATTGGCACATTGGAGTAGAGAGAGATCACGTGAGATGACATGGTCAAGGGAGCACAGTTCTAAAGAGTGTGCAGGAACAGAAGGACCTGGGGGTTCATATGCATATATCTTTGAAAATGACAGGATACATTGACAGAGTGGTTATCAAAGCATTTGGTATATTGGGTTTCATAAATAGACGCAGAGTGTGCAAAAGCAGGGAAGTTATGCTGAACCTTTATAAAGCTCTGGTTAGGCCCCAACTGGAGTATTGTATCCAGTTCTGGTCACCACACTTTAGGAAGGATTTGAGGGTCCTTGAGAGTTTGCACACCCCCTTGAGGGGGTGGCCACGAATATGGGTAAGTCAAATGGTATTGGTAGGGGAAGAGCATAGATTGGGCAGGTGCTTGTGAATCTCCATCTCCAAGTGAAAATAAACCAGAATGAAGTTCTTTCTCTTTTATTTTACTTCTTTGACACTGAACATTGACAGATGCTCGCTGGGCATAAATCTTTTATGTAGATTGATTGAAGACGCTGCAAAGTGAGGGTTAGTCAAATTTCCTAGAGTTTTGAAGTACTGCTTTAGGTCCTCAGTGTCTTTGGATTGTTGCAGACCTATAATTTACACTGCTTTATAAAAAATGTATATCAATAAATTAATCAAGGAGATAAATGTGCATCACAAAATGAAGATGCCTGTTTAGAAGTTAGGCAGATTTTAAAGGTCGGGAAAGACCTTAGTATCAAAAGGAATTTTTCACAATATAACTGATGAAAAATCGTCTGAGGTCAATTTTGCCGACCTAATGGCCATTTTCACTTTTTAAAGGTGTGAAAAATAAACTTTTCATACAGTCTCACTCAGTTCCCTTTTTTGACTGTTGTATACTCGAGTCTTTCTCAATTGCACATGCGCCACCTTGTGAGTGAATCGGAAAATGATCTTTCATTGGGAAAATTGTCTTGACTCTTCTATGTTCAGCAAATTTAACTCAGGATCTGTCTGTCACCTATTTTTTTTTGCTGTTGTGAAATTGACTCAGCATATTAGGAATTTGCAACTCAATTCAAACTACTGTATGACGAGCAGAGTTTCTCGTCAATTGAGTGAGACCTGAGAAAAGTTCCTGCCTATTTCCTGTTGCCATGACAATAATCAGCTTCCAGAACCCAGCATTTATCTTTGCAAAAAATTGCATAGCATTTCTGTTAAAAGATAAAATTATGCGTTTGCCTCAGTCACTGAGGTGGTTGAATGGAGAATAGTAGAGAAACACAAAATTAAAATAACACATCTATTGTTCAATCATTTAAAATATGGTAAAATCTCTTATCTTGTTTAATGATTGTATTTGTATTTGGAAGCCAATGATTACACTACAATTCCCAGTATTCGCAGTTGGGTATTATCCAACAAGGGGAGAACAGGACAATGCATTGGGAATCTGGTGTGGAGCATGTGGCACAGAACAGTGGTGCGCAATAGGCTTTTAAGCAGATTTACAGACTTCCAGGCTGCCTGTAATCTTCTGCAGCCTGGAGATGACTGTGATTCACCTGTATGTGGAGTGAGAG
The DNA here is from genome assembly GCF_036365525.1 of Heterodontus francisci. Classification (NCBI taxonomy): domain Eukaryota; kingdom Metazoa; phylum Chordata; class Chondrichthyes; order Heterodontiformes; family Heterodontidae; genus Heterodontus; species Heterodontus francisci. Next base: position 23,933,071 of record NC_090389.1, read on the forward strand.
GTTGCAGACCCTCTTTCTATATTTGAAGAGGCTGATCCTCAATTTCTGGCTGCACTTCAGTTTCACACTCCTAATCTTTGGCCACCCAGTGCAGAGGTAAGTGGGCAAGTCGGAGGTCCTCCTTGTGGGTCTGCTCCTGGGCTTGGCCAAGGTAGCCTTTAACAGGTCCAGGCAGCATGTGGTTGAGGGGATCATTCAGTCCGACCGCCTGCCTCTCTTCCGTTGCTATGTCCGTGCCCAGGTGTCCCTGGAGAGGGAGCACGCAGTGTTCACCAGTACACTTGAGGCCTTCCATGCCTGGGCATCGGAGGGACTGGAGTGCATACTCTTCACTGTAACAAGTATATAATTTAATTTGATAAGTTCCTTCATTTTTATTTATAAGTTGTTAAGAAGGAAGAAAAACCATGTTATGGAAACTATTGAGGAATTTCCCTCTTGTCCATAGCAGAGAAAATCCTGACGCGCATCCTCCTGAATCGCTTACTTCCTTTAGTTGAGGAAATCCTCTCAGAAACACAGTATGGCTTTAGGCCTTCCAGAGGAACCTCTGACATGGTCTTTGTTGCCTGACAAGTCCTGGAAAAATATCAAGAACAACACTAGGAACTGTCCATTGCATTTGCATTTGACTCAGTAAATCTGTGGATTATGCTCCAACGATTGGATGTCCAAGAAACTTCATTACAATCCTGCAATTGCTTCATGACGACATGATTGCAACTGTCTTGAGTGGGAAATCTGAAACAGATGCCTTCAAAATCTGGGGTCAAGCAAGGGCTGTGGGTTAGCTCCCATACTATTTACAATCTACCTGACAGTGGCTATTCACCTCATGAACGATCAGTTGCCCTCTGGTGTGAGTATTAAATATCAGCTAGATGGAAAGCTGTTTAACCTCAGTTGCCTCCGTGTCAAAACTAAACTGACCACCATAAGTATACACGAGATACAGTTTGCGCAGGACTGTGGTATTGTTGGCCACACTGCGCAAGATTTGTAAGCCACTCTCGATCTCTTCAATTCTGCTCATAAGAAACTTGGCCTGTCCTTGAATGTCACCAAAACAAAATTCACATATCAACCCACACCTGGTCAGCCAAATATTCCACCTCCCATATATGTTGAAGGAGAGACTCTGGAATATGTTGATCACTTCTCATACCTTGGCAGCCACCTCTCTCAAAAGGCCAACATTGACGGGGAGATCCAACACCAGATCAGCTGCACCAGCTCAGCCTTCTACAAATTACGGCAGCAAGTGTTTGACAACAAAGACCTCTGCAAATCAACAAAAGTCCTAGTGTACAGAGCAGTTGATGCCACCACACCCCTGTACTGCAGTGAGTCCTGGACTGTGTAAAGAGCGCTCGAGAAATTCCATCAGCAATGCCTCTGCTGCATCCTCCTGGTTCAATGGGAGGACCATCAAACAAAGGTTAGTATCCTTCTTGAAGCCAGATCCACAAGCATTCAGGCAAAATTCCTGCAAAATCAACTCTGATGACCTGTCCACGTGGCTGAAAATCATCTCCCCTGGCCAGGTCCTGTTTGCAAAACTCTCGAATGGCCAATGTTCCAAAGAAGACAAAGAAAACACTTCAAAGACACTCCTTGAAGCACAGCTGCATTGTCATTAATGACTGGGAGGAGCTTGCTACCAACTGCTCAGATTGGTCGTAACTTGTCCACCAAGCTGTATCACACTTGGAGTTCCAATGCCTTAATGATGAGGCAGAGCAACAGCAGAGATGGAAAGAAAAGGAAGAACATCCTGCACTCTGGATCGCACTACCTCATGGGACATCCTACTCCATGTGCCCGAAGAACTGTGGGTTGAAAAGTGGCCTGCTCAGTCACATGGAGGCCCATGGAACACCTCGGGACCCTGAGTAAACGTTGTCCTTGAATTGAGGAACAGCTGCTGCTGACTTTTGTTAGTTTGATTTTGATTGGTGACATTTCACCCTCACTGACCAATCAAAGGAGAAGAAAAGAACAATGTCTCGCTGATACAATGTGGATGGTGGGGTAAAATTCAACCATTGTCAGGCCTGCTTGCACAAAGAGTGAACTACTTTATTAACAGATATTACAAATAGTTGCATTTTCAATCTTAAATTAAGTAATTCCAGAATACAAGCTTTTTGAGATCACAAGGCTGGGGGATAATTATGGATGATGAAGGACTTTTAGCTCAATTTGATTAATCCATCCAGAGAGATCCTAGCATCACCCTATTGTTCCTTAAATATTTACAGGATTTTTGCCTGCATTCTTCCATCTGGAGTGCCATTCTATGTGTTGATTGCTCTCTATATGAAGAAGAATATCCTGACATCCTGATAAGGGCAGGGGTACCTGGGCAAATATCATCTTGGGAAAGATATAAGATAGTCACTAACAGCTCCATAAGGGAAATCAGGGGAAATTTCTTTACAAACAGAATAAATGTGCTATCACATGGTGTGGTTGAGGTGAATAGTATAATTACACTTAAGGGGAAGCTAGATAAGTGCATGAGTGAGAAAGAAACAGAAGGTTAAACTGATAGGAGAGAGGAAGTAGGGTGGGAGGAGATACGTGTGGAGCATAATCACTGGCCAAGACCAGTTGAGCCGAAAGGCCTGTTTATGTGCTGTACATTCTTTGTAATTCTACGTGATAAAGTGCATGAGTAATTTGAGACATGACATGTGGAAGTGTAGCATTCATAATGCACTGAAGCACCTGGAAGAATTAACTTCCATTTGAAAAGCATTGCTGTTTGCCCCTCCCACCCAGAGTATTTCTGATGCCTTTTGCATGGTGCCTCATCGCACTGTGTTCTGTTGGAACCCTTCCCTTCCACAACAGGAAAGTTCTTGGTGGACAAGGGTAGGCAGCCCCCTACAATGCCGAGGCCTAAAAGTAGAACCCTGCTGTTCCAAGCATGTTGTGTGAGAGCTGAGCTTGCTTAGTTGATGAGGTCAGTTCATCTGTCCACAAGTACTTGTGCTTTGGGCAGGGATGCATTACCAGCCTCACAATGTTTGCTTGCTTCCAGTCCTGTGGAATTCATCTGTGATGGCTGGCGCCACAAAACATTCGTCCCAAATCTCACTCGGGTTCCTGGGATATCTTATTCTTTTATTCATTCATGGGATTTGGGCATCGTGGGCAGGGACAGCATTGGTTGCCCATTCTTAATCGCCCTTGCGAAGGTGGTGAGCTACTTCCTTGAACTGCTGCAGTTTGTGTGCAGGTGAGGCAGTGGCCTAGTGGTATTGTCACTGTAGCTAGAGGCCCAGGCTAATGCCCTGGGGATATGAGTTCAAATCCCACCACGGCAGCAGGTGGAATTTAAATTCAAATAATTAATGGAAATCTGAAAGCAAGTCTCATTAATGGTGCCATGAAACTATCATTGATTATCATAAAAACTCATCTGGTTCGCTAATGTCCTTTAGGGAAGGAAATCTGCTGTCCTTACCTGATCTGGCCTACATGTGACTCCAAAGTCACAGCAATGTGGCTGACTCTTAACTGCCCTATGAAATGACCTAGCAAACCACTCAGTTGTCAAGGGCAATTAGGGATAGGCAACAGAGGGGAACTTGCAGGCGGTGGTGTTCCCATGCATCTGCTGCTCTTGTACTTCTAGGTGATGGGGGTCACGGATTTGGAAGGTGCTGCTGAAGGAGCCTTGGTGCATTGCTGCAGTGCATCTTGTAAATGGTACACACTGCTGCCACTGTGCATTTGTGGTGGAGGGAGTGAATGTTTGTAGATGGGGTGCCAATCAAGTGGGCTGCTTTGTCCTGGATGGTGTTTAACTTCTTGAGTGTTGTTGGAGCTGCACCCATCCAGACAAGTGGAGAGTATTCCATCACACTCCTGACTTCTGTCTTGTTGATGGTAGACAGACTTTGGGGAGTCAGGAGGTGCGTTACTCACCTCAGGATTCCTAGCCTCTGACTTGCTCTTGTAGCCACGGTATTTATATGGCTACTCCAGTTCAGTTTCTGGTCAATGGTTAACCCCCAGGATGTTGATAGTGGGGGATTCAGCGATCATAATGCCAAAGAATGTCATGGGGAGATGGTTAGATTCTCTCTTGTTGGAGATGGTCATTGCCTGGCACTTGTGTGCCTCTGGCATGCCTCGCACATCCTCACTAACTTTTCAATGCCACCGTTGTTTCCTCACCAATAAACAGTGTCTTGTGCCACTCGTTTCATTCACTCTATGCCCATATGGCCTTGGTGAAGTTGTGACAAGATGTCCTGTCGGAGAGCTTTGGGCATAATCACTTGTTTTCCTTTAAAAGGTGACACCTCTCGAGATACCGAGTTCATCTCTATAAAGCCGAAAGCATCTCAGGGTTTCTGGCACCTCTTTTACCGTCGCAGGCCAATCTTCTATGATGACTCACTGCAGTGTCTTCAGTTGTGGGTCATTGGCTGCTTCTGATTGTAGTTGGTCACATTTGTGCTGATCAAAATGCAATAAAATGATTTTGAGCATATCTTCCACCTCGATGTCCATGCTGTCTACTTGTAGATCCAGTGGAACTTCTTCATTTTCATTCGAGAGGTACTGAACCTTGGAGGGGGGAAGGTCAAATTCTCAATAAACTAATTCCTGGTTGGGGGTGGGGGGGGGGGTTGGGAAGGGCAGGAATGTTTTGAGATGCCATTGGAGTGGGTGGGAAAATTAAATGTAATTTATTTCTGCTTTTTGGTAATTCAACTGACATGGCCCTTTAATTTTTAAATCTACATTAAGGGCTGTAAGCTGTTTAAAAATGTCACCGGCACCTGTGCATTGTTGTCAGATGCCATTGCCAGCGAAGCTCACTCTCCCCCTCCACATCATCGTGGGGGCAGGGCGCCGAGGCCTTGCAAATGAGCTGCCGTGATTGATGCGGTACTCATGCGGGCGGGGCACTTCGGTGCCTACTTCGGTGGCCGACTCTTAAAATGCAGCCCAATGTGTCAGTTTCATAATGTGAAATGCCTGATCGTCTTCTGACTGAGAATCACTCCACTCTTGAGTCTTGACTCAGGTGTATTTCGCTGTGGACTTTGTGTATCAGCTTGCACTTACGTAGGTCTCTGGCACTCTCTTTGCTGCTGTTTCCATGTTGCTGCACCTGTCTTCTGTTTGTTTGTGTCCTATTGTGACTTCTGGCTGCAGATTTCTAGCACAGGCGGGCCCAGTGTCCTTTTGCATCACACATCTTGCACATGTCTCGAAATGCGGGACAAATTTGCGGTGAGTGGGACAAACCACACTTACCACATAGCTTACTTGCTTTTTGTGACCTGTCATGCCGATACTGTTGGCTGCACCTAGTGCTTGCAGATACTGTTGTACAGCCACAATGGCTTTGCATTTCCTGCCATCTTCTAGCAGCGCATCAATGCTGTGACCTTTCTTTTGCCCCAAGAGGCCTTTTTGAAATGCTTCAATAGGCATTGAGACAATCACCAGCTCCATTATTCATTCTGACAGCTCAGTTTCTGAAAAAACACATTCGTTGCCCCCACTATGGCATCTACTGATGAATTGATTTATTGATTCCTGCGGCTGTTGCCTGTAGGACATCAATTCCAGACGATGAATTCGAAAATTCACTCTGACCCGAAGCTGATCTTCAAGCACTTAACATATCTTTGCGGGATCATTCTGTTCCTCTTCAGATAAGCCAGAGGTGTTTATTCTGTGTAACCCCTCATTTCCAACTGCTATCAGTATTTTCATAGCCTGCTTCTCTGGTTCTACGACCACTTGGTCTGCCAAGCATAACTGCATTCTTTGTTTAAAAGGTTTGAACTCGGATATGATATCAACGGCCTTCCAGTTCATGCTGGGAAATTTGATATCCATCTTTCTGCTGTTCTTTTGCTTTCTACTCTATATTTAACTTTGTTCAGCTCTGTATGTGCCTGCAGCACTGTATTTATTATGACTTTTGTGGTTTGAAACTGTTTTTAAAACTTGTTCTATTAACTGTGTGCTGTTTCCCCTTTAAGAAATTCACTTTTATTTAGACTAGCTGCTTTGATGGAGAGTAACAGGCGCTTTGCAGTGTTCTCTGTTTATTTTGCTTTCAGTACTTCAGCCTGTAAGTTTACACAGCTGTTCGATAGGCAGTTCAAGGGCTTTCCCCTTTGCTTTTTTTTTTGCTAGAGTTTATTTATCTTCTTCACGGTTGACTGATTTAATGATTTTTCAGCTTGACTGCTTCAATGGATACTTTGCAGTGTTCGGGGATTTCCCACACTTTTTTTTGGACTCCTCCTGTAATGACGCTGACCTTGATGAGCCTGAGAGAGGAATTGGGTTTTCCCCATTTTTTTCTCCCTCCCACGGAAACTATAAAAAAAATCTAATTTTTAAGCATTTCAGGGCTTCTTTTTATACAGGGATTCCTCGACCATCGGCACAATGACTCACTGGATCACAGGAATTTATTTGCAGCCTGCCGTTCAGTGCTCTGTCTCCCACAGCTGGAGGTAAGTTTTTTCTTCTTTTCACTGTTTGGGCCAGTATTTCTTTCACTCTTTTCAGGTATTTGTTTTCAGTTTTTTCACTAGTTTGCTGTTTTACCCGCGGTTTTCAAGGTTAAAGCTGGTCTTTTCACCACAGCTGCCACTGTGTCATGTGTTCTTTGTGTTATGTTAAGCGACACAATGAGATACATGGATTCCAGTGCCTTGAAGATCTCCAACAGGTTTATTAACAGCTAAACTAGTATATACAACACAGAGCGCACTATGTACAGAACCTTTCTCCAGGATGTTTACAGTTGCAGAGAGACTATGGCTTCTAGTCACATGACTATGCCCTGGTACTTAGCTCTTAAAGGGACATCACTCTGGAAGCGATCATACAACACTGCTCACTGGCTGGAAGCCAAGACCACATTTAACGGACCTTAGGCAATTAATTGCCTGCAGTCGTGGCTTCCACCCCTCTGAGGTAGGATGTCCCACTTCCAAAAGCTGCTGGCCAATCAAAGGGATCAATGGACACTGCTGGGACTCAGCAGACCCCCGGACCCAGACAGCAATGGAACCAGAGAAGGTAAGGGGGGTTGGGGCTCCTTGGGGCCTGGCTGAGGGGGCGGGGAGGGGGGCGTTGATTGCAAGAGAGGAGGCTGTTCCAGCAGGGGTGGCCCGTACAGCTGGGGAGTCCTCCTGGGGCACAGGGTGCCCATTCAGGAGGACCCTTCCTCAGCCCTCAAGGAGGCCACCAGGTTTAACTAGGTGGTCTCCCTAGCTGGTGAGGTGTGCATCCACTGCTGGCAAAGTACCAGCAGTGGTGGGAAGACGCCCTTAAGTGGCCATTAATTGGCCGCTTAAGGACCTCATTTGGCCTAAGGGCAGGCTGGCCACCTGCCACCTCCCCGTCGCTGGTAAAATGCTATCAGTGATTGACACAGCCCACCGATTTCCCCCCCATCATCCCCCCAGCCCACTCCTGGGAGGTGGGGGGGGCCCCATAAAATTCCAGCCATTAGAGCAGAAGGACAGGTTAGAGTGTGGCTCAAATAAGCATTCTTTATACAATGCACAGAGTATAAGGAACAAATTGAATGAATTGTAGACACAAATTCAAATTGGAGGGCATGACATGGTAGCCATTATTGAGATATGGTTGCAAAACAGTCAGGACTAGGAACTAAATATACCAGGTTATAAGATCTACAGGAAAGATAGGGAAAATAATAGAGGGGAGGAGTAGCCTTAGCGAATAACTATGGAATCACTTCAATGATGAGAGGATATAACAAGAGGCAAGCAGGCAGTTGAGACTTTATGGGTAGAATTAAGAAATAGAAAATAATTTAAGACTAGTGGGAGTTATGTACAGGCCCCTAGGTAGCAGCTGTGAAGTGGTAGGTTGTATAAATGATGAAATTAGGCAAGTATGTAGCAAAGGCAGAATGATTTTATGGGAGATTTTAATTTTCATATAGATTGGGATAAGCAGACCAGCACATGTCAGAAAGGGAGTGAAGTTCTTGAGTGTCTCCAGGATAGTTTTCTGCAGCAAAATGTCCGAGAATGAGCAAACCATATTAAATTTAATATTGAGTATGGAGCCAGATTTAGTTAACAGCCTAACATTGCCTGAACATTTATCGAACAGCGATCATAATATCTTTGGGTTCAATGTAGTTTTTGAAAGGGAGAAACGTGAAACATCTACTAAGATTCTAGATTTAGGTAAGGCTGATTTCAGTGTGATGAGACAGAGACTGTCTACAGTAAACTGGGAAAATCTGTTAATGGCTAAAACAACAGATCAGCAGAAGGTGTTCAGATAAGAATTTAATGTGATCCAGAACCAAGTTATAATACTAAGGACCAAAAGCTCTACTTGTCAAAAAAGACCATCCATGGACAACTAAAGAGTAGAGAGACAACATAAAACTAAAAGCATAGAAAAATGCAAAAAAAATGCAGATCCTGGTGACTGGGAAAGATCCAAAGATCAGTAAAGGGTGACAAAATAGATTGCACAAGCTACAAAAAGGGAGAATCAAAAGAAACTTGGGAGGGATGTCAAAATCAATACATACATTTTTATAATTATATTAGGAAAAAGAGGGTGGTCAGAAGCAATGTAGCCCTTGAAAACTGATAATGGTGATATTGTCAATACAAATAAGGAAATGGCAGGTATGCTGAATATTATATAGTTCTGATGAAAAGTCACTGACCTGAAACATTAACTCTGCTTCTCTCTCCACAGATGCTGCCAGACCTGCTGAGGAGTACCAACATTTCTTGTTTTTATTTCAGATTTCCAGCATCTGCAGTATTTTGCTTTTATATTATGCTGAATATTACTTTGTGTCCGTATTTACAATTGAGGAAGCAGTCAGTATTCCCAATATTCCAAGGAAATGAATACTGAATCGGGGCCAGGGAGACCAGTGGGCCGCACAGTGGCGCAGTGGTTAGCACCGCAGCCTCACAGCTCCAGCGACCTGGGTTCGGTAGGATTAGTATAAATGGGTGGTTGATGGTCGGCACAGACTCGGTGGGCTGAAGGGCCTGTTTCAGTGCTGTATGACTCTATGAATCTCCAAAACTAACGTAAGCAAAACAACAGTATTGAACAAGATAATCGTACTAAAGAGTGACAGATCCCCAGGGACAGATGGTTTCCATTCCCAAGTTTTAAAAGAAGTAGGTGAGAACATTGTAGATGCCCGAACTATAATCTTTCAGAGTTCTCTGAATTCAGTAATTGTTCCTTTAGATTGGAAAATTGCACATGCCTCTCTGCTATTTAAGAAAGTTGACAGAGGCAAACCAGAGAATTATAGACCAGTTTGCCTAATGTCTATTGTTGGGGATTTGCTAAAGCCTATAATTAAGGATAGGGTGACCTTGAACATTTTCAGTTGATCAGAGAGTGCCAGCAAGGATCTGTCGGGTAGGTCATGCCTGACGAAACTGTTTGAGGTTTTTGAAGAGGTGGCTAAAGTAATGGACAGAGGAATGCCTATGGATGTTATTTATATGGACTTTCAGAGTGTATCCGATAAAGTCCTCATAAGAGACTGTTAGCTAAAGTTGAAGCTGATGGAATTGAAGGCAAATTATTGACCTGGTTAAGTGGCTGAGCAGCAGGAGACAGAGAGTAGGGATAATGCACAGGTACTCTAATTGTCAGGACGTGATTATTGGTGTCCTGCAAGAATCTGTGTTGGGGCCTCAACTGTATTTATTAATGAATTAGATGATGGCCTAGAGCACCACATATCCAAATTTACCGATGACACAAAGATAAATGGCATTGTAAGTAACGTACGTGAAAGCATTAAATTACAAAGAGATATTCATAGGTTAAGTAAATGGGCAAAACTGTGGCAAATGGACTTCAAAATAGGTAAATGTGAGGTCATCCACTTTGGACCTAAAAAGAATAGGACAGGGTACCTTATAAGCGGTGAAAAACTAGAAACAGCGGAGGTCCAAAGAGAATTGAGGATCCAGGTACACAGATCATTGAAATGGGTACAAAAAATAACCAAAAAGGCTAATGGAATGCTGGCCTTTATATTTAAAGGACTAGAATACAAGGGGGTAGAAGTCATGCTTCAGCTATACAAAGCTGTGGTTAGACCACACCTGGGGTAATGTAAGCAGCTCAGAACACCACACCTTCGGATGAATATATTGGACTTGGAGGGTGTGAAACACACATCTACAGATGATAACTGGACTCCAGGCGTTAAATTACGAGGAGAAATTACAGAGTTGTAGATGCTGGAATTTACAAGGTTAAGGGGTGATTTGATTGAAGTTTTCAAGATCTTAAGGGGAACAGATAGGATAGATAGAGAGAAACTATTTCTGTTGGTTGGGGTGTCTAGGATTAGGGGGCATAGTCTAAAAATTAAAGCCAGATCTTTCAGGAGTGAAATTAGGAAACATTTCTACTCACAAAGAGAAATTTGGAACTCTCTTTCATCAATGGAAATTGAAGCTAGATCAATTGTTAATTTTAAATCTGAGATGGATAGATTTTTGTTTACCAAAGGGATAAGGGGCAAAGGTGGGTATATGGAGTTAGGTGGCAGATGAGCCATGATCTTAGTGAATGGCGGAACAGGCTTAATGGACTAAATGGCTTACTCCCAATGTCCTGTGGTCCTTTGTGTTCTAGCTATATTGCAATAACCTGACTAGAGGCACGGCTAGTTCTGGAGCATCCCTCATACTGCTGCTGGGATGTTGTTGTGGCCCATAGCCTTTTCTGCATCCAGTGCATTCAGCTGTTCTCGATATCATGTGGAGTGAATTGAATTGGCTGAAGACTCAGGAGGAGCCGAGATGGATCATCCACTTGGCACTTCTGGTTGAAGTTTGTTGCAAATGCTTCAGTCTTGTCTTTTGCACTCAAGTGCTGAGCTCTGCCATCATTGTCGATGGGCATTTTAGTGGACCCTCCTCCACCCATTAGTTATTTAATTGTCCAGCACCATTTGGCAGGTTTGTCAAGCTTTTATATGATCCATCATATCTGCCATCTGGCCCAGACGATTTTTTAAATCAATCCCTACCCCGCAATTTATTGACTAGTTCTACACACGAAAGGCTGGATTTAATGGGCCCCCAAGAGACGGGACTAGGAGGCGGGGAGGCTGATAGAATAATGCAGGGAGGTGGGGGGGGTTGTGCCCTACGCCTTCCTGTTGCATTGCGATTACATCGGGGTGGGAAAGGCTGAAGCCAGCCTTTCACCCAGAGGCCAAGTGAGGCCCTTGTGGTCAATTATTAGCCACTTAAGGGCCTCTTCCCACTATCACTGGAATTAAGCCTGCAGCGGGCCGGGTGTGGGGGGGTGGGCTCTCTGTAGGGAGGTCGCCCAGTGAAAAGAGAGACCTCCCTGCAGGCTTCGGTGGAGGGGGCCTCTTCCGGGGGCAGTCTGTGGCCCACAGAGGGCCCCCAGCGGCAAAGGCTGCCCCTATGTTACACGCCCCCACCCTTCAAAGACCACCATCGAAGGGGCCTGCCGGACTGGCTGGAGCAACCCCGCCTCACCACCCTCTTGTCTCGGGCTCCAGTACTTGGCCTGATACCAGGCCTCCGGTAATACCAGCAGTGGCCACTGTTCCTAGTGACGCTGCCGACACTACTGATTGCTGGCCCTCCAGATTGCTGGTAGCTCTTGAAGGTGGGATCTCCATCTTTAAAGGGCCTGAGTGCCGTTGAATTGCACCGGGGGTTGGGGGGGGGGGGGCGGGGCTCCGAAATGCCAAGGCAGGATTCCCCTTACCTTTTCAGCCTGGCGCCAGGAGCCCCGCCAGTGCGACTAATTACAGCCCTGACTCCTAAATCCTGTAACATAGTAGCTGTACCGCATGTTAGTCTTGTCCTCTGTACTGAGTACTATATTCCCAATTTAATTGACCAATAAGCAGCTTAGTTGGCTTACAATTCTGTTTGTGGCTTGACTTTTAAACTGTAATAAACATTGTCTCGATTTTGTTGAACATATCGGTTGTGATTATAAAAACACCAGTGGATTTCACTTTGTAAGGGCATTCAGACTGTGTCAGGAAAACACAAGTGAGAAAAGGACCAACTGCAAGGCCTGGCAGAGTGATGTGTTGCAGATGTTTTTGGAAAGAGTGTATTGTTGTTCTTGGAAAGATGCCCAAGGTATATTCTTGGACAAATCACAGCTAGGTGGCTGGAATTATCTAGCCCACAAACTACTCCATAACTAGTCAACAATACCACATGATCAGGAGTGGGGGAGGGGAATGGCTGGTAAAGACCACACTCTAATCTGACACTTTATTTATTTAGAGATACAGCACTGAAACAGGCCTTTCGGCCCACTGGGTCTGTGACGACCATCAACCCATGCATACAAATAAATTCACTGGTGGGAAGGGGGCAAACAAAATATGCAGAGTACCGGGTGCCAATTTTTTGTCATTATATAAGACAGTCATGAATGACACATTAGTCACTTGGACTTTTATTTCAAATTTGGTTCTAGTTCAAGGTAGACAAGTGTGATATGTTCCACTGCAATGTCCTGTTTAGTGACATTCATTTCCTGTAGAAGTCGGCCATGTCAAGTTTAGACAGCAGTCTAAATCTTTAATAATTGTAGTATGAGGATCAAATTTCCTTTCTACTAAGTGCTACAACCCCATCATTGATGGCCACCCTGTGCCAGACCTGGCTCAGTGGTCGCACTCGCATCTAGGAACCAGGCAAATTTCCTCACAACAAAATGGCATTATGCCACTCTTATACCGTAGTTATGCCAAAGAGTTCCAGGAAATTCTGGGTCAAAGCATTGTACAAGAAAAAGGTGTGCAAAAAGGATTATCCTTGTAAGGATGGCTGGGCCTAAACACCTTGACAGAAAGGCATGTCTCTATTAAAAATGTGTATTTTGAAATTTTTAGCTGGTGTGTTCCCCCATTGTGTTACCACAAACTCAATTAGACACACTGGCAGTAACTACTAGTGGAACAGCACATGATGTTAAGTCATGTTTTTGTTAACGGATAGAAGTTAGAATATCTTTTAGTCAAGTAGCTTTTAAATGCACTTCCACAATTTATATCATAAATAAAATCCAAAAATGCAAATAGTGGGTGTATTCCTAGACTTTGTCACCAGCAGTGGAGGTTCTACTATGCTATGAAGCTGTTAGTAGCCATGTTGCCAGCCATGGAGAGTTGTTTGGTTACATTGCTGGGCTACCTTGCCAGCCCTGATGATGCTATTGATCAGTGCTGTAGGCAGTCGCTACAGCTGGGTTATGTTACAATTACTGGATGCAGCTGGGCTATATTCCAAACAGTGAAGTGCTACTGGGACTATTTTGCCAGTAGTAGGGGTGTTGCTGAGTCTAAATTGGAAGTGTGCAGTGAAGATGTGCTGCGCAATGACTGGTGCTGTTGGTTTCTATTGTGAGCAGTAAGAATGCTGATTTCCTGTTCCATGTGGTGGGCTGCTGCTGGCGATGTGCCAATGATCTATTTTCCATGCAATGGGAGTGCCACTGGTCTACCTCTCACATTCAATTACTTTAATTATTCACAGGTGTTATTGACAATTAAAGGAGTAATAAACCCCTTCTTAAAGGATACAACCAATAAACTGTAACAATCAAAAAAAAAAAACTTACTGGCAAAGGCTTGGCTACCCCAATTA